>NW_005361201.1:2512692-2519667 GCF_000412655.1 Myotis brandtii
TCTCTCTCGCCCTCTCCCTCTCCCTCTCCCTCTCCCTCTCCCTCTCCTTCTCTCTCTCTTCCTTATTCTCTCTCTAAAAAAATTAATAAAAACATTAAAAAATAAAATGAGAATTTATTTATGCAACCAAATATTTATTGAGCTCCTAGTATATGCTCTTTTAGGCACAATGTTTTAGGCACAGCAGATATCAATGAACAAGAGACACGCAGACCCTCTTCTTATGGCTAACAATCTGATAGATGAAGATGTGCATCTGGCCATCACCACACTATTGTCTGTATCCATGGGTTGTGCATATATCTTCTTTGACTAATCCCTTCATCTTCTTTTATCCAGTACCTGTCTTCACCCTCCCCTCTGACAGCTGTCAGTCTATTCGATGTATCCATCCCTCTGTTTCTATTTTGTCAGTGTAATTTATTCATTAGATTCCACATTTAAGTGAGACCATAGACTTAGTTTTTTGAGGAACCTCCATACTGTATTCCATAGTGGCTGCACCAATTTACATTCCACAAGTGGTGTGCGAGGATTTCCTTTTCTCCAAGACTTGTTATTTCTTGTTCTATTTCATAAGCCAAGCTTTAAGATCAACCTCATTGTGTGTATGTATATGTATATGTATATAGGCTCTGGTTCTGTTTCTCTGGAGAATTCAGGTTTATGTAGATTTTTTCATTCACCATAATATTTTTGAGATTCACTTGTGTTGTTGCATGTATATTGCTGAGTAGTATTTCATTCTATGAATACATCATAGTGTGTTTATTCATTTTCCCAATGATAGAATCCTAGACTATTTTCAGGTTTTGGCTAATTATGAATTAAACTGCTATAAACAATCTTTTTATCAATGGATTTTATTGGAAACAATCAGACCTTTTCCCCAAAGTGGTTGTATTATTTTATATTCCCACCATAATGTATGAGAGACCTAGTTGCTCCACATCATCACCAACACTTAGTATAGTCAGTCCTTTAGATTTTGCCATTCTTGTGGATGCATAATGGTATCTCATTGTTAGTTAATTTGCATTTCCCTAATGAACAACTCTTTCTTGTGCCTATTGGACATTCATATATCCTTCCCTGTGATGTATCTATCCAAAGTCCATATGCATTCCTCCACTGTTCTTTCCATCATATTTGATATCAGCCTCTTGCCAGATATGTACCTTTGGAAAACCCTCTTTCATGGATTCTTTCATTAATACATTATTTGGATGCTAATAACGTTACTGTCTTTTACCGGGAGATATCTAACAAGAATATACCACAGGTTTGAAGAGAAAACTGTGAAGCAATTTTTGAAAAGAATTAATTCCTTTCCCTCTGTTTTCTTTTATCCACACCTGAGAAGGGTATTTTTATTGGAGAGAGAGAGAGAGAAAGAGAGAGAGAGAGAGAGAGAAAAGAGAAACGTTGCCTTCTGTACATGCCCCAGGTGGGTTTTGAACCCACAACCTAGGTATGTGCCTTGACTGGGAATTGAACCTGAAAACTTTTTGTGTATGGGACAAAGTCCAACCAACCTATCCACCCGACCAGGACTAGAGTGATTTTATGGTGCTAGGTAAGTTGAATTACACTGTGTAGCCCTGTTTGTACTTATTGGGCTCACATTTGCAGAACACATAACTTCTCAGTTGTTAATTGAAATCGGCTTCTCTTTTCTTAGGTCAACACTTTAGTCTGTTATTTGCCACCACTATTTATGAGTAGTATTTTTTTACATAAGATATTCCAATAACTTATTTATTGCTTCTACTTCCTATTTCTGCAGAAGCACAGAAACTTCCAGCCAACATCTCTGGGAAAAGTATTTGTGCCAAAGGAAATGACAAAATTACAATATGTGAACCCTACAAAGAATAAAAATACTCTATTTCAATCTTACCCTGATCAATGCTACCTTGCTCTAGTAATGAAAATATATTCTTGAAAAATGATTCCATTAGTCTCTGTTAGAAATAGAAAGAGTTCTTTCTATATCCTCTTACAGTTTTGTAGCTATGCTTTTCTTTTCATTTCTCTTTCCCAGCTACAGAAAAAAAGTTCTGTTTGAGAAAACTGTCTTTGCTCAACTCACATATTAGAACCTTTATGAAATGAGTGGGTTCAGTAGAAGATCTCATTAGTAATACAGACACTGCTCATTTGTTTCTGTTATTATCTCAAAACTATCTCCCATTTCTATCAGCAGTACTTGTCATTCTCCACAGCTATTTTACTTCTCGAGGGTATGTCTAAAGAGAAAACTGTCCAGGCAAAAAAAAAAAAAAAAAAAAAAAAAAATCCTTATTTTTAAGAACCAGGAACTTAGCCATTTCTTGGTTAAATCTAAAAAGACAGGAAACTCTTTGGTCTCTTCACTTGCCTTTCTTGGCACTTACTGAAGTGATTCAGACCTTGACCCTCCCACCAATTGGAAATCAATAGACTGACTAATAGGGCCCCAACCCAAGGCACCTGAATACTTAGAGAGTTGCTGAAAGATGAGAGACAAAACCTACCTCACTGGAGTTGTTGGTCTGAAGGTTTTGCTTGAAGTACTCAAAAACTTTCAATTTCTTAATAATTTTTGTGAAATTTTGTGGGAGTGGGGAATTAAAAATAGACTCTACCCAGGTATGCACCTGCCTGAACCTATGGACTAGACAGGCTTGAAGAGATTGTGATGACTTCACTCACACGGGCCACATTGGACACGTGGGTACGTCTCTGGCGTTTCTCCAAGTTTCTCATTGTCCAGAAACCATGTTCTTGTTTGACCTTTACTAAGAATCTCCCTAGTTATTGCCATAGTCTATCAAACCAGTGCTATAATAGTCAACCATGGGAAACTAATACAGAAAGTTCATACACTCTGTCAAAGAAAAAAGGACATGGTAGATTAGAGCCCTGGTTTATTTATTGTTTAAATATTTATTAAGGGCCTACAGTGTTCCATATGTTCCTGCACATTACTGGAGCACACAGCTCATATCTGCTGGAGAAAGATAGAGATGTACATAGGCAGTTACAATTTCCTGGATATTAGGCATAACAATGTGCACAGAGAGCAATAGGTTCAAATGGGAAGATCTACCTGTATGCATAGGTGTTTTAGTACATGTGTATGTGTGCTACACAGGGTGTCAGTGGTAGTTGGCAACATTTCCTGGAAAACTTAATATCATTGGCTAAATTTGAATGTATGGGCTGGAGTTAGCCAAGTCAGTATGGTAATAAGAGTATTTATGGTGGAAAGGGCAGCTTTGCAATGACAAAGAGATGTGTAAGAACTTGGCCCATTTGAAGAAGGTCAAGTAGCTTAGTTTGATTGAGTTTAAAGCTCAGTAAGGAACAATGGAGAGAGACGAAGCTTGAAATATTTGTAAGTTATCCCATTAAGTAACAGAGGTAAGATCTAAATGAGGCAGTCTGAAGAAAGAACTTGAGCTCTCAACCTCTGTATTGTGTAGATGTGGGCAGATTACATTATGAGGGTGTTGATATAATCAAGGAGAAATCACAGTGGCAGGAAGTAAAAGTAATAGTGGACCTACACACAGGATATAGGTGCACTGCATATGAAGGAAGTAGACTTGATAGGATTTTAAGTGGTTACTGAAAGAACAGTTAGTAGAAAGAGGGAAAAATTAAGGATGATTTGGGTGATGGCAGCACCATTTTTTAAATGGAGACTATGGAATAAAAGCATATTTTGCAAGAGCATTTATAAGTTCAGCCAATGATCAGTTAAGTGTTGAAGTAAGTCTTAAAAATGTGTTTTGGGGAACTATATAAATAGGGGGTGGATCTCTGATAGGGACACAGGCATGATTTCCAAGGCAGAATGGGTAAAGTGAAAAGAGAAACAGGCCAAGGATAGAACCCCGAGAAACACCAACATTTAGAGCACTGGCTTTCAACCCAGTATTTATAGAAATAATTGGGCAAATAAAATTGTATAAGGAAAATCAATTTATAGGAGAATTCAAAGGCATTAATAAAATGGCCTGGCAGTGGTGGAGAAAGGGGGCTGTGGATGGAGGCTGTAGGCTGCAGGAAGGGCCTGGATTGGGGGCAAGAAAGCATAGGTGGGTGGTGAGGCCCAACAGTTAGGGTTCCTATATTACTTATCCATTGATGTGTAACAAAGCACTCCAAAGTTTAGCAGCTTTAAACAACAAACATTTATTATTTCACAGTTTCAGTGGGTCAGAAATTGAGGTGAGGTTTCATTGGTTGCCTCTGGCTCAGGGTCTCTCAGGTTGCAGTCTAGTTGTCGGCCATGCCTGTGGTCCCATCTGTAGGCTTGATTGACAGAGTATCCTCTTTCAAGCTTACTTACATGGGTTGTGGCAAGCTTCTGTCGCTTGTCACTTGGGCCTCTCCATATGGCTGCCTTATGACATTGTAGCTGGCTTCTCTAGGTTGAACAAGCCAAGAGAGAGCAATAAGACCTCTTTCAAGATGGAAGCCACAGTCCTTTTATAGCCTAATCTCAGAAATGACATCACATCGTGTTTTCAGTATTCTGTTTATTAGAAGTAAGTCCAGTATATTATTCCATACTCAAGAGGAGGGGATTACACAAGAATATAAATACCATGAGGCAGAAATCATTGGGGTTCATCTTTGAGGCCACCTATCAAAATCCTTATTTCCATGGTATCTGGTAATTAGGGATTCATAATGCCCCTGTTTGGTAATCACTAATATAAATGATGGGCAGAGAAATCAGTGCTCAAAAATAAACTGAGACACAAGAAACTACAAAGGTAGGAAGGAAACCAGGAGAGAATGATGTCTGTCAAAAACCAAAACAGTGAGTATCAAGAAGGAAAGAGCCCTAACCGGTTTGGCTCAGTGGATAGAGCATAGACCTGCTCACTGAAGGGTCCCAGGTTCAATTCCAGTCAAGGGCATGTACCTTGGTTGTGGGCACATCCCCAGTAGAGGGTGTGCAGGAGGCAGGGAGGCAGCTGATCGATGTTTCTCTCTCATCGATGTTTCTAACTCTCTATCCCTCTCCCTTCCTCTCTGTAAAAAATCAATAAAATATATTTTAAAAAAAGGAAAGAGAGGTCATCAGTGCCAAATACCACTAGTGTCGGAGCCATCTTTGGATGTATCATTGATAATCTAGGAAGGGGCAATTGCAGTACATGTTTGGGCAGAAGGCAGAATACTGGGGATAGAAGAGTAAAGTCAAGGAATAAAAATAGTGAGAATGGGGGACTTTAAAAAAGCATTGTGAAGGAAGAAGAGCATGTACTAAATAGAGGCAATCTATACTTAAAGGAGACTTTTTTCTTTTACTGGAAATGCAATATATGACATATTTTGTCCATCACTCATGCTGTTTTCCCATCCCAGTAGGTCTGCACTTCCCTCTCCATTTATGAAACCACTGCTTTTACTTCAAGGCTTGGATCAGTCTGTGTTTCCTATGAGAATTATTTGTCTGCCTCTGTGTATTCTATAGTATGTTACTGTTACCTCTATCATATATGTTATGTCCTTCTGCTTTGTTTTACAGATATTTGTGTACATGTCTGCCTTTTTTTTCTTTTTAACAAGACTGTATGTTTCTTTAAATCGGAGTCTGCATCTTTTTGGTCTGTGCACCTGGGTGAATAATGAGCACAGTGCTCTGTTTAGCGACATTTGTAACATGTTTGTTAAATGAATGGATGAATGAGAGAGTGGATGAAACTGGTGAACACCTTGTGCTCTCAGCTTATGGCTAGCAGTCAGGCCTCCCTTCTTCCTCTGTCAATCAATGGCAGCAAATCTAGAAAGCCCAACACTGGAGATTCATTCTTTCTGTATTATCATGATTTTCCTGGTCTGTTTAAAAGCCACAGATCTGGAAAGAATAAGCTGATAAATCCAGAACATTTTCCTGACAATGTATTTATCAGATTAGACACAAAGAGAAAATGAAACAAGGAAGGAAGGAAAGTGGGATAGCAATATGGTTGGATTTGTTTTGTAACTTAGGGATGAACCTTTTTGTAAGGTTTAGACAACTAAGGAGCCAGAAAACAGGCTCCAATCTGATTTTAAAAATCACATGATTATGTTGGAGACAGACAATGATGCTTAGTCATTGTGTAGTTTCTGCTATTTGACAAGTAGCCCTTTTGCCAAGTATGGACGTGCTATTTCTGGAGGAGTGGGCTATGCAAATGAGCGGCAGGTGAATGAGCTTCCAGGTTTGGTTTATTATTTTCTTCTGCAGTTTCATTGGTGCCTCCCTCTGGATTCTGTTCTCCAAGGAAGCTGTTACAGCAGCTTCAAATAAATTATTTTTCCAAGTCTGGTTTATCCTAATTTCACCTCCTGTTTTGTGCAGAAAGAGCTCTCAGGCTAGGCACTGCAGTCATTTGTGTTTGCCGAGGCAGAGAGAGCTTTGATGAGCTGAACGGATCTTGCTTCTGCAGCTGAGAGAGGCTTCGGGCCCTCTGTTCACATGGGGGTAGAGCTGCACTTAAAAAGAAGGCTTTCTGTGCAGGCTCTTTGACAAAGCAGAGGTTTTTCTGCCCCTGCCACTACGTCTGGCACCCTCAAGGCACTATTTGGAATTCATGCTCCCACCTGTGCCTACCAGTCCACACCCTGGGGCATGACTCAGAATTATCCACTTGCCGGTTTTCAGGCCTGCACCACAATGTTTAAAAATTATTTATGTTCCAATTACACTTCATTACTTTTTAACTAAAGCTCTCATTTCACTCCAGTGAAGAACCCAATATGATTTGAGTAATTTCAAAGCAGCCACAGAGATCCTGCATTTGGGGACCATATTTCCATAAAAACAAAGCATACCATTTAGAACTTTTCCCAATTTGTGAAACAAAGTGAATTGGTGAAGCTCAGAGACTTAAGTGTGGAGTTGCTACAAAAGGTAACATAAAAAAATTCTTATATCTTCTGTTAATCAATCAATTTCCAGCAGTATCCATGGAGCAGTTTAGTTTT
>NW_005361201.1:2520794-2539650 GCF_000412655.1 Myotis brandtii
TTTTCCAAACAGCTTTTACCCCTTTCCTCTAACACTGTGCTTAAATACAAATGAGGTTTCAGTAGATCTCTACTTCCACAGCTTCAAAGCTATCACTCTGATTACTGAGGTTTTGTATGGGAGAAAGAAATTCTACTGGGCCGCCAGCACCAGTCCAAATAAATGGTTTCAAAGCAGGGAAGTATCTTCCATGGCTTAGCAACAAGCTCAGTGAATCAGGTATGTCCCCCCTTGTTTCAGGCTGAAATCTCATTTTGGCCAAAGCTTTCCCCAAGGAAAAGGAAGACAATATGTCCTTGAGGTTCTCGCTGCCAGGTTTTTAGTGAGAAAGCTAATTTTTTGCCAAGTTTAGCAGGGTTGTAGAGTCCTGCTTCAGAAGATGTTTTCCCCCCTCACATCTCAACAACAACAACAACAAATTGTTAACTCTGAGCTTTTGTCTTGGTTGGGAAATTTTTTTAGCTTTTCTTACCAGTTTCTTTCTTTTAATTACCTGTGGGCAAATGCTAACGTTGTACTGATTTTAATTTGTGTGGTATTTTAATAAGGTGGCACGGGTGCTTCCCCTGGACTCTTTAAAGATGCATGTAAAAGGCTAGAACATTAGCACATGTCCGATTCACTTGTGAAGCTTCCTCAGCGTGCCCGGTCCAGGACATGGACGTTGGGCATCAGCTCCCATGCCTGCCACTAACTGACTACGCCACTTGGAGAAGACCTTCAATCCTTGGGTCTTTGTTTGACTATTCTGTAAACTGCAAAGTTTGGACTAAAGATATTTTTTCTAACTGCTCTGTGAGATATTAGATCTTTGTCATGGTCATAAGTATTCTGCACAACACACAAAAACTAAAGACAAATCAAAACTTCCGTTGTCAAATAGGTATGACAGATGCTTCCAATATATTCCTCTCTTGAAGATTCATGTTTTTTATTAGCATTTTAAAGCCTTGAATCTGTGTTCCTCAAACTTATCTGAACCATTGTATCAGTTAGGATACTCTAGGTTATACTGAGAAAAAAAATACATCCAAATCTCATAGGTTTTAAAATAGAAATTCTCTCTCTCTCTCTCTCTCTCTCTCTCTCTCTCTCTCTCTCACACACACACACACACACACACACACTACATATTCAATATGGTTTAATGACAGTGGAGTGGACTCTTTTCTTCACAGTCACTCAGGGACACCAGCTGCTGGAGTAAACATCATCATGAAAATTGCAATTCATTTTGCCAGAAAGAGATCAGGAAGTTTAGGAGGGTCTCAAACCAGCCATTAAGTGTTATAGCCCAAATCTGATACATATAGTTTTCACTCACAATTCATTGTCCGGAACTAGTCAAATGACCCCAGTCAACTCTAAGAAATATAGATAGTGCCCTGAGGAGAGGAAAGCTGGATGGTGGTGAGCAGAATTAATGACCACTATGACTTTGGAACCCTTTCTTGTGGTAAAAACGGCAACAATTGTAGAATTACATTCTGGAAAATTCTGTAGTGGATGAATTTTTCTGAGATACTTTCCAATTCTGAAAGTATGATCCTATGACCTAGTCACAGAAAATCTTTTCCCTTTCTGGTTAATATGTGTGCTTCTCTGGGAGAAAATACCTTTCTCTTTTTGGTTTATTGTGCTAAAGTATATATAGCATAAAGTAAAACACTTTATTTTATAAGCTACGGCTTTAAGAGATGAACCTTTTAATTGAGTTGTAGGATCTTTTAGGATAACTGGTTCATATCAAAGCATATCTTATACCAATTACAGAACAAAAAGAGACCACTTACATATTAAATCCAATTGCATAGCATTAGATTAAGTGAGAAAATAAGGATTGCCTATGAATAAATCCAGTTAAAAACTGTAATTTAGACAGTTGTCTCTTGGGTATGAGGTTCCTGGAAAATTTGTGAGCCCTTTGACGGGGGGCTGCTTTTATAACCACTTCCTGGGACCTGTTAAGGTCACAAAAAATGAGAGGAAAAAGAATTCACCTTCAAGAAACAGAATATGTCTATGTAAAGAATATGTCTATGTATACACACACACACACCTGGCATTGGAATTGAGGTACTCTCCCCACCACCCTTCTTCCCTGCTCTTGACCTATCTCATGATTTTTCTCTTGCCCTAAAACCTCTTTGTCTTCTAAGGAAATTACCAGACTGCAGTCTTGTAGAGACGAGAGGCTTACTTTCAGCATGATGTGATTTTCTTTCTGGTGTGGGGATACAATTCATGTTTGGGTGAGCTGCTGACTTGTCTCCAGGAAAAGAAGTTCAATCTATCAGTAGCTCATTCTGCCCAGCTGCCTGGTAAGGACCTCAGTGGCCAGAGTGATATTTAATTTGTCACAGAACAGCCTGAGGCTATGATAAATTCATAACCTTCTACCTCCCTTCCCTCAATACAAATGCGATTTGTTGACGTGTTTATATACCATTCTGGAAATGGAAGCAGATTTTTAAGGATTTTTTAAATGCAAAATGGAGTTTAGCACAGAACTGTGCACTGTCATGGTTTGTGAATTGCTAATAGGCCATGAGTCTGGCTTAAATATACATCACATCCTGAGATATTAATCAATTCTCAGAGCAGAGTGAACACAAGGCTTGTCCTTCAGGGATACAAAATGCCTATTTTGAAGAAAGGAATTATAATAAGGAGCACAGAGGCATTCTAGACCTTGAAGCTCTTAGCAGCAGCACATCTTTTGTTTCATTTTCGAATTAAAAGCATTTACAAGAAGATACTCGTGGTAGATTCAGCCTGACTTTTCACCAAGGATAAATCTATGTGAAATATCCAATTGTTTGGTAACTGGTTGATTCTGAAATATTTGGCCCTGGGACTACAAAATGAAAACCTCCTCTTCTATGTAAAGTCTCTTCAAGGCTGAGCCCATCATGAAAAAATAATGGATTTTTGAGTGGGAAGAAAACAGAATCTTTCTTTTTCTTTTCTCGTTTGCTGTGACATACTGTTAAAAGATTGAGGGTGTTTTTTCCATTGCCTACATTTCCAAAGTACAAGGTCCTTTTATTTTTCTGTTAAAATACATTTGAAGCCCTTAGAGATGCCATACCTACATGCATAGCACCTTCAAAGTGCTTTACATATAACCTTTAGTGATCTAGCCAGCATCATATGGAACCTCTCAGGCAACCTGACATCTTCTGCATTTTAAAAGACGTGGTAACTGAGACTTAGTTTAAATGACTGGGCAAGATATTTATCTAGGAAATGGTTGAATTGGGACTTAAAATCAGTTCTTCAGGTTACAAGTCTAGGGCTTTCCCTGATGGTGGTAATTGCTCATATAATTAGTTCTCTGGTTATGTGCCTTTGGTATTATTTATAAAGTAATTCCTTACGCTTTAAAAAGGTGATAAACTCCCTGATAAAAATATGTTGCAGAAAATGAAAATATATCACTAAGACAAAATATGTGTATAGAGTATAAACCATACCATAACTACAGGGTTTAAAAACTTTCAAATTGATCTTCTGGGTCTCTGTTTCTAGGACTAATATTCTTGCCAGACGAATTGACCAGGGGTTAGATCAGTCAGCATTTCTCTATGAAACCAATTTTATGGAAAAAAATACTTCACAATGATTTTAGATGTTTTCTTCCATGTGAGAGGAGCTCATTGGCCATATCTTCTCACCTAGTCTGCCTCTTCCTTACTTTGATCTAGAGGAGGAAGAATGACTTTGATGAATACATTTGAGACAAAGCAGCGTAGCTGCTCCCTTCTGTGTTTTTTGTTTGTTTGTTTGTTTTGTTTTATGTAGTCTTCCTGCTCTGCTTCTCCAAGGGCTGGTTTTGTCCTTGTAAGGAACAGGGTAGGAAGCTTGCCCCAATTCAGTATGGCTGTGGCTGGTGGCAACATATGTCACGTCACTGCTTTAACCTGGTTGTGAGGTCGTTTATAAATTCAGAACCAGCTGTGAGTTCAATTCTCTCACTTTATAAAGAGAGCTTGATACTTTATTATCTAGAACAAGATGATAAAGTTAAAGGACGTGGCTGAAGATATTCCTCTTCAACCTTCACTGATGTCCAAATGAAATGGGTGATCGTGTGTGTACTAGTACTTGCTATATGTAAGTATGTTTCAGAAGTCACAGGTCTATTTATTCCCCTTGATCACCAAAGCTCGGGGAGTATAAATGATTTCATGAGATGGCTTAGGAATGAGAATATAGAATATGAATTGGAAACTGGCTTTATCTGATTTTAAACCTGGTATTTTTTTGTTACCTTATACCACTGAGAAAGGAAAGATGGGATCAGAGCCTGGATTTAAATTGCATCAGGAAACTCTCTTTTAGGTAGACTCTTCTGCTAATGAAGTAGGGAACTTAGGCTTGTTCCCTATGGGGGCCAGGGGTCTTGCATGCACATGTGTGCAAGCACACATACGCACATTAAATTACAGCTGGAGGCCACATGCCTGATCCCAGTATGACTACCTCCAAGGTATATGGATGATGCTGGGTGGGGAATAGGGGACAGCAGATGAGGCTATGTATGACTCAGCACAGCCTATCATGACGGTTAGGAAATCTAATTCCAGGCATACTTTCCTTGCTGAGAATGAGTCAGTTGTTTCTTCCTCTTCTCTGACACTTCACAGATTTACCTGAAGTGATCAAGGATGTCGTAGGGAATGGAAAAGCATAAGGAATAATGGAAACAGTCCAAGAAAGTATTCTGGTATCCATTAAACATGGAGATTTAGTGTCATTTCATCATATTCCTCATGAAATAAGATTTTCCAATAATATTTTTTAGTGAGCAAGGAGGCAAAAATGTAACCTAAACTCATACGTACATAAGTCTTTTGAGGGGGGTGGTGGGAGCAGAGGAGTTCTAAACCATTTTCCCCAATAGCACAGACATTTTTTTGGGGGAAAAATGTTCTGTCTACAAAGGAATTTGAATAATTATTTTCTCTAACAAATGACTTGACATTTCAGACTTACAAATTTTTTAAAGCATCCATCTCAGCCACCAGTCACTTAAAAAAAGAGTTATATTATTTCTTACCAAGTTAATTTTTTTATTTTTTTAAATATATTTTATTGATTTTTTTACAGAGAGGAATAGAGAGTTAGAAACATCGATCAGCTGCCTCCTACACACTCCCTACTAGGGATATGCCTGCAACCAAGGTACATGCCCTTGACTGGAATCGAACCCAGGACCCTTCAGTCCTCAGGCCGACGCTCCATCCACTGAGCCAAACCGGTAAGGACTAATTCTTATTATAACAAAGATGATAGTAAGTTCAACGATTGCCCAGTCTTTGGAGGTCTGGTATCTAACCTTTGGAGTGTGACCAAAAAAGTGAACTTAGAGACTAGTGATCACATGACAATGTGATTGCAGAAATGCTAGCTAATAACCTTTTCTGGGGGGTCAGTTTTATATCCTGAAGGAATGAAAGGCTTCCACTTAAATGACTTTTGGTTACTTATTGGTCAGTTTGACCATGAGACACCCTAATAGCTAATAGGCTAAGGGGATGGCAAATTCAGCAAGTGCCTGCATTTTAAGTATCAGGAAAATTCTGGGGTTGGTTCCAGACAACCCAACCTTATTGGGAATCACAAAAGGAATAGGTGGTAACTAAGAGGTCAAAGTACATATATTATACAAGGAACAGGACACTTAAAAGAACTCAACGTTTCCTTTCTTATTTCTTGCCAGATAGCCCCAGAGATAGACTTTTGGGTTTAAAAACAGAATATTCCATCGCTTACTGTGACCTCAGATAAGCCACCTCTGTAAGCCTTTTAATACCCTCATTTGAGAATCAGGATCACATTAATACCAAACTCAGAGGATATCATGAGGATTTCACAAGATTATATATGTAAAAATTTTAAAATAATAATTAGTACTGGTTAATCACTCAATAAATGTAAGCAGTTAATAGTTATGACATAATAGCAATATCAACAACTAGTGCCATTTTCCATACAAAGCCCATTTACTTTCAGAAGAAGTGCATGGTAATATACCATTCTTTTCATTTAGAATGCCAAGGGCCAAGTGTGTGGGGTGGGGTTAGGTGAGGTAGAGTGTAAGTGCCTGTGTGCATCTGAAACAGACCTGCTAACTATTGTCAGTCACTTACCAATGCTGATTTAAGAGGCTTAGCAGAAGGCCCTTCATAGTTGTTTCAGGCTGTCACATGTGCCTTCTCGGGCTTTGTACAGAGTAACTCCAGGATACATGAATTCACAAAGACTGTGATGAGAATATACTGACCCAGGTTGACAGGGTCTAGAGAACGACCACAGTGAGAAATGGACTCCCAATAATTAAAAGTTGGCTCAAGTTCTACCACATCTTACCTTGTAGCTGCATTTGACACAGTTTTGAAACATTTTTTTCACTTGGTGTCTGGGACATGTTGTCTTTTGGCTCTCTTCTTATCTCACTGATCATTCCTTCTCCATCTCTTTTGCTGGTTTCCCTTAATCACTTCAATCTCTTATTAGTAGAGTTCTCTGGGACAGAGTATTTGGGCCACTTCTTCTCTTCTCTACCTACATTTATTCCCTTGGTAAACTCAGCCACCCCATATCTTTCAAACCATCTCTATTTGGATCATTTCAAAATGTATATTGCTAACCCAGACCCCATTCTTGAATTCCAGGCTCTTACTCAACTGTCTACTTGACATAACCACTTTAAGAAGCATTACAAATTTATCTGGTTGAAATCTGAACTCCTGAATAGCCCTGCCAGACTAAACCTGCTTCTCCTGTCCTTCCTGCAGTTTTTTCCAAATGTCAACTCTCTCTGTCCACTGGCCGAGGCCACAAACACTGTAATCTGTAATGCCTCTTTGCTCCACTCTGCACAAGACTAATCAATGGGCAAATTATCTCAGCTCTACTTTCAAAATAAATATGGAATCTGAAAGCTTCTCACCATCTCTCCTGCTTTTGCTCACGTCCAAGTCACCTGTAGTTTTTTAAAAATTATTTATTGATTGATTTGAAAGAGAGAGGAAGGGATATAGATAGAGAGAAATAGAGGTAGAGAGGTAGAGAGATGATAGATAGATAGATAGATAGATAGATAGATAGATATCGATTTGTTGTTCCACTTATTTATGCATTTATTGGCTGGTTCTTGTATGTGCCCTGACTGGAGAGCCCACAACCTTGGCTCATTGGGCTGATGGTCCAACCAACTGAGCTACTCGGCCAGGGCCACCTGCAGTTTTATATGTGGATTATTGTAATAGCCTTTTAACTCTGTGCTTCACTGACCATCTCCCATCTGTTCTCAGCCCAACTGTCTCAGTGATCATTCCAAAATTTTGAATCAGATTGTCTTACTCTTTACCTTTAATTCCTCTAACAGTTTCTCATCACACTCAAAGCCAAGCACCTGCCATGGCCACCGTGGCTCTAATGCTCTGTTTCCTCTACTCCAACCGCTTCAACGTTCTTCTTCTTTGACCAAGCCAGTCACACTCTCACCATAGGTTTTTTGCAATTGCTGTCTCTTTAACTGGAATACCTCTCTCTCTCTCTCTCTCTCTCTCTCTCTCTCTTCTTTCTCCTCCCCACCTTCCATCCCTCCCTCCCTCCTTCTTTCCCTTTCTCTCTTTCAACTCAATTGTCACTTTGTAGGTAAGGCCATTTATTATACTAGAGACTAAGGAATTCAGAACTAAATTGTGCCAATAATGCCAGGGGCTGACATTTTTTTAGCTTTATGAGGAGGATATTTTCGGCAAAGAGTGTGTAACATCTGAGTTGAGTCTGGAAAAATAAGTAGATCTTAACAGTAGAAAAGGAATGCTAAGGTGGGAAAACAAAGGGAACAGAGGGTCAATGTTAGATGGTATGAGAATATATATAGTCAGGGAGCTGAGGCTGACCAAATAGATCTATAAAGGTAGGTTAATGAAGGGGTAGAGAGTGAGGCCTTGGAAGATGGACAGGAGCTAGATTGTGAATGGTTTATAGCGCATATACCCATAAATACCTTCCTGAAGGAGAGACTTGTTTTATGTGTTGTGTGTGTGTTTGTGTGTTGTTGTTGTTGTTTTTGCTAAATCTTTTCTTTTTAATATGTTTTTATTGATTTTAGAGAGGAATGGAGAGGGGGAGAGAGATAGAAACATCAATGAGAGATTGGCTGCCTCCTGCATGCTGCCTATAGGGGACTGAGCCTATAACCTGAGCATGTGCCCTGACTGGGAATCAAACTGGTAACCATTTGTTGCATGGTACAATGCTCAACCAACTAAGCTCCTCCAGCTGGGCATTTTTTTGCTAAATCTTATTCTGATATTCCATGCACTTTCTTAGATGTTAACTTTTCTATTATTTTCATCCACAGATTCCAACCCATTTTTCATGTGTTTTTATTCTAAGGAAAAATTATATGTCACATTCACAGATGGATTTTAGTGGAGCCCAAACCTGGTTCTAATGTACAGGCATATTGTGGGAGAAAATTGATAGAATAAAAATATATCAGTGTTGTGCATTCCATGCTGTAATTCTTTTCAGAGAAGAGAAAATATATATACTTAAGTTTAAACTCAGAGAGTGTTTTTTATGCAATAAAAATCCCAGATGAGTAGATGAGGAGCCTACAGTGTAATTTTAAAGTATTGAAAGAGAGTTGTGAGGTTTACACGGTGTAAATTACATACATAGAAGGAAAAGAGAAGTGTTAGATTTATATAGCATAGCTTTCCTTCATATTACCATATAAATGGAGGAAACAATGAAAATTCCAAGAAAATTCTGGAATGCTAACAATTCTTTTTAATAAAAGATGAATGTTCTGTGATATTGCTGTGATTAATCAAATAGATAATATTTTATTTGCATTTGTCTGAGTAGGTGCTGGAATTTTTTCTTTTAGATGTTTGTGAAGATAGGAACACAAAGTAGCCAGCAGCTCTGCCTCTTCCCATTTGGTTCACAAATTACGACAGAGACACCAGTCAGGAATTGGATGAGATCAGAGAAAGGAGATGAGGTCTCCCCAGATGATACACAGAATCTGCTTTATAGAATTCTGGTCACGTAGTCCAGAGCTCAGACCTGCTTCAGTTTAATCAGCTTCCAAACATTAAAGTGTATAGAGCCATGTTGATCCAGGCCCCTACATGCATAACTTATTTCCCCCAAATTAGGCCTTTATTTCTCTTTGTTTGGCATATCATATTAAAGCTGCAATGGTGAGACCACAGTATTGCAGTTTATGTATGTATGTGTTTCTGTATGTACTAAAAGCACTTGCACACATAGCTCCAGCGTTAAAGCATATCACTTCCTCCCGTGCACACGATGAATACAGAACAGTATTGGATTATGAGCAGGATTTTAGCGTCCTCTATTTTGGCAAGTTATGGGGGCAATGCTTTGCTGAAAATAGGGCCCACCTGCCCTTGCAGATTTGGACAGGTCACAGGGATCCAGCACTTAACACCTTCCTAGGTTGTGAGCAAGGTCTGTACTCATTCACTAAATCCTGTAGTGGGGGATTCTGCAAACCTGCTCATGACAAGCACGGCAGAGTCAAAAATTCTGGACATGTTCTTTTCAATGCTTTTAAGAAAATTCTGGGGGAAAATGCAAATGCTGTTGCCCTACTTTCTATCCTCAGTTGAAAGAGCACACTAAGAGAGAGTAAAGGCAGTAGAGATGTAAGCATCTCAATCAAACCTGAAATACACTGTCATTTCTGCGACATGTGATACTTAAACTTCAGCGATCACATAACCAGCCTCAGAGTAGGGTCCAAGAAAACGCTTTTAATTTTATTGCCTGGTCATTAGCCCAAAGAAACTGAATTTGCTTGAATTCTATCTGTGATTTTTAGTATGATTTAAAAAACCACTAAAATAATAGCTTAAAAAGGTGTTTCTTAAAAATTCTTTCAAGAATGGCTTCAGAGCAGCAGCATTATTTATGCAATGCAGTATGCCCTTCGGTAACACACGCACTTGGCCTCATTGTGTTCTTTGCTCCTTCCTGACGTTGTAAAAGGAGAACCTGGTTTTCTGAGGTGATGATATTTATAGTTTGGAATCATCAAAAAGCAATTCCTTGCTTATTTGGGATTCGAAGCCCAGCCGGGTCTCCCTTGTGACTCATTCTGTATTCACCCAGGGCTCTATGCCTGCCCGCCTGCGCACTCTGATGAATCCTTAATTCCATTTGAACTCAGCAATGCCAGAGTCACTTTCCATCAACCTGCCCACTCAGCTGAATTGCACCAGCCTCTTCTGTGCAAAGCATCACACTCCCATTCTCAGATTGATTGGGTGTTGGGCTACCTCCACAAAGACAAATGAGGTCACACTCAGCACCAGCTATTTACTTTTAAGACATGATACCATCATCATTCCTTCTGATTTCTTAAGCTGAGGCTGATGAAATTTTCAGGGGTTTGCCCACATAATCTCACATCAGGTTGAACTGGCCATATCGACACTTCATCACTGATAGTACAGTGAAATATTGATGATGTGTTACTTTTACTCTCTTCCTGCATAGTGCAACAGTGGAAACCAAAAGGACCTGGTCAGACCAGACTGATGTGTACCAACCCTGTAACATGGCATCTTTTTATTCTCCTGCTTTGCTCTTCTCTGGAGGTGGTAGGGCAGGCATGGCTGGAGTGCTGGCCTGATGTCCAAGCAACTCTAGGCTCCAGGACCTGCAACTAAGGTAGGCAGGGTAGCTACTCTCAGGGGTTAGAAGCAAAAACAATCAGGGAGCAAGACTGAACCTTGTTCTTATGTCATACAGAACAGAAAGTGCAGAATTAAACCTTGCTAACAGGCCAGAGGATCAGGTGTAGGGATATAGGCTTAGAATAGAGCAAGAGCAAGGGCAGGGAAGCTGGATTTAAGACAATTACCAATTACTAGGATGGTGTGATGGTGGCTTTTTAAAATTGGTTGCCCATAGTGTTGTGTGTATTAGGGTTGGTCTTCTTTAGAAGCACAAAGTAGAGGGTTGCCAATATGTAAAGTATTGGAAAAGTTGAAAACTTATGTAGAGAGTATTGGATTATTTGAGCTCTCTCCAGTGGCCCTTTAGTAGCTGTAGCTAGAAATACTTCAGCAAGGGTCCCTGCCTTGAGAAGTTCACCATCTGCAAGAGGAGACAAGAATGCAAATAAAAAATCATAGCACTCACAGGATTTCCGGAAAGTAATGTTCTCATTCTACCTGGAAGGTAGTAATAGTAATCAACATTTATTGAAAACTCACCATATATCACTTACTACCTCTGATTCGACCATTCCATTTTATAGAATAACAAGCAGAGTCTAAGAAAGGTCAAACAATAGTCACCCAAGGTTGCAGAGCCAGTAGTGAAGTCTGATTCTATGACTTACAGCTCGACCACTATACTAGTCTATTCTGGGAAACACATTTCAAGACCGATGTTAGAAATATGGAACCTGTCAGGAGAGTGCCAAGAATATTGTATAGACTGGAATCCATGATCTATGAGCAAGGCTCCCTTTGCCCCCTTCCAATGAGTCTGCTGAGATTCAACATCAAGGGAGGCCCATAGTGTGGCTTCAGATGTGGACAAGGAGTGAGGCTATGGTAAACTTTGCTTGGAGTGGAAAAAAGAGAGATTTATCTATGGATTCTTGAACCACTTACTCTTTGTGGTGGGTGCCAGGTGCCCCTGGCAACACAGATTGAGAATTCTGGATAGATATCAGGTAGTTCTGCCAGTGAACAATAACAACAAAAATAAAAGCATCTAATAAAAGTTTAGCTTAGAGAAGAAACTTTATAGGAATTCCCACACATTTGAAGGGCTGTCATGTGGAAGAGAAAAAATAACACTTGTTTCATATGACTTTAATGGATGCAACTAGGACCAATGACTGGGAATGATAAGAGGCAGATTGCAGTTTAATAAATATTTTTCCCACCAGTAAAGCTAAGCAAAATAGAAGGTGGTCTGTGGTAGTGTGGTTTCTTCATCACTAGAGATATTCACATAGAGGTTGTGTCACTTTGTGTTGAAAGAGGTAGTTTCCAAATTTTAGGGCTCAAGAAATTCACTTGTACTGCTTGCCAAAAATGCATATTTC
The DNA here is from genome assembly GCF_000412655.1 of Myotis brandtii. Taxonomy (NCBI): domain Eukaryota; kingdom Metazoa; phylum Chordata; class Mammalia; order Chiroptera; family Vespertilionidae; genus Myotis; species Myotis brandtii. The sequence continues at coordinate 2,532,919 of NW_005361201.1, forward strand.
TGGATGCAGCTTCGAAAGATTCTGATTCAGGTCAATCATGGGTATTAAGAATCTCTTGTTTTTAAGAAGTGAACTAGAAGATTCTGGTGTAGGTAGGAGATATTAACCTGAAGACTATAAACAGGATTTCTACTTTCAGAGGAGAAATTAGATTGCATATAAAATTTCTTTCAGCTCTATGTCCAGGCCATGTTGGTCTGTCTCTACCCAGAGTTTCTAGTTTTCATATAGTCTTTGTCACATAATTTAATATTTAGTTAAATTTTGATATTTTGTTTTCCTTTTCTAAGTAGTACCCTCATAAAACCAATATTTCTTGAGTATCTACTATATGTCAAGCACGGGGAAAATAGAGTGCAATAAGCAGAAAAAGCACCTTGCCTTTTTGGAGCTGAAAGGATTTAATCTATTGAAGGGAGATAAAAATAAATAAATAAAATATGCCCAGCTGGCTTGGCTCAGTGCTTAAGCATTGACCTATGAACCAGTAGGTCATGGTTCAATTCCTGGTCAGAGCTCATGTCTGGGTTGCAGGCTACATTCCCAGTGTGGAGTGTGCAGGAGGCAGCCGATAAATGATTCTCTCTCATCATTGATGTTTCTCTCTCTTTCCCTCTCCCTTCCTCTCTGAAATCAGTAAAAACATATTTTAAAAAGTAAACACAATAAATACATCATTTCATAAATATTTCCTTCATACAACCAGACATGAGCTCTTTTATGAAAGGACTCTTTTATTTAGCATTTCATACAGTGTCTAGAACAATGCTGTATAAGAATAAGTAATATTAAGTAGTAGAATAAGTAGTATTATAAGTAATACTTACTCAAAAGTATATTTTAAAGCAACAGTGAAACATTAAAATAAAAAAAAGATTTAGAGAAAAACTACAAAGATTTATGTTTTTCTACCATAAACCAGGTGAATCTCACGGGTTTAACTGAGGATTTCTTTGGACTTTAAGAAAGAGGATTTTTGTAAGCCAATGGATTTTTGTCTGCATTAATAGAAAGAGTATTCAGAAAAAGTGACACAAGCTTCGCAATGTTGGGGTGTTACATGTTACAGTCTTGGATAGTGAAAAACTAAAAGGCACCCAGGAAAAATAAAGATAATGAAAGAGCTTGACATGCTATGTTGTAGGACAGGACAAGAGTCAACAAACATGGTATAGATATAGATAGATAGATAGATAGATAGATAGATATTTAAATATTTTAGGCCTTGGGGGCAATAATATCTCTACTACAACTATTTGATTCTGATATAGCAGCATGAAAGAGACCATAGACAATATGTAAATGAATGAACATGTTCTAATAAAATTTTACTTACATAAATAATGGCAGGTTGAATGTGGCCCTCAGATATAATTTGCAGACCCCTGCTATAGAAGAAACAGTTTAAAAAGCTTATATGTTTAGCTTAGAGAAGACACAAGGAGAACACCACAACTATTTTCAATATTTGAATTAATTACATATAGGAAAGGGGTTTGACCTATATGACCAAGGGATGTATGACCAATGACTGGAAGATTTATGGCAACATATTTTTGACACGTAAAATAAATTTCTAATAGAATTATCTAGGGCAGTGGTCGGCAAACTGCGGCTCCTGAGCCACATGCGGCTCTTTGGCCCCTTGAGTGTGGCTCTTCCACAAAATACTAACTTCTGCGCATGGGCCATGAAGTTTCAATTGCACTGTACATGCATGCCTGCACATGGTATTTTGTGGAAGAGCCACACTCAAGGGGCCAAAGAGCCACATGTGGCTCACGAGCCACAGTTTGCCAACCACTGATCTAGGGTGAGAATGAGTTTACCATCACTGGAGGTATTCAAACAAATATCAAATTCTCACTTAGGAATGTTCCATAGCAGACAAAGGACTCAGAGGTCCTTTTCTACCAGGAGATTCTATGATGAACATGGAATTTAATGGGCAGAGCAGGGCACCAAACAAGCTCAAACTGACAGAGGCACAGGTAAATGAGAGCCAGCAATTGCACAGGTTAAATTCTATCTATGATAAATAACTTATTGGCTGTGAATTTAATTCTGCCAAATGTTAGGTACATATAGAAATAAGTAGGTTTACAATAACCAAAAATTAAGTATCAGCTCTAGTGAGTTTACCTTAGAGAGGCAAATGGATTGGTCATTTGAAAGCTAAGTGGATGTGTCCTGATTACATAGATTAAAAAGAGGTCAGAGTCCATCCTCCCTTTTAAAATTCAAGGAATTTTAAATTTCTCAGTCTCATTTTGGACATTTTACAGAATCCTTTTTAGGTGCCTTTGGGTGTTTTGCATTTATAAAGCTGTAAATTTTTAAAAAACAACATCCCTTCTGAGTGGATGTGTAGATCCATAAAATTAATAAACACAACGATTTATTCAGAGCCTCTGTCCCACCGATGAAAATGAGAACCAGGCAGTCTCTAAAGGATAAACGTGACAAGGAGCTAAATGGCTTAAAATTTGTGGCTGTCCTTAACATGCTGCTCATGTGTGCCAAATCCTCAACAGTCCAGGCTTGCTTTCCACCTCCCAGTGGAGGGTCGGAAGGGGTGAGTGATTCCAATCAATATCCAGTTGTTAGAGTAACAGCCATGTCGGTTCTGGATGGCCAACTGGGCGAAAACATGTTTGTTCTACTTAATGTGACAGTGTCCTGTCAAATTAACAGCCACCGGTGGCAGGAGCAAGCATGCTTAATAGGTTTGCGTCAGTTCCACCGAGAATTTATCATCAACATGCAATCGAGAGGAACCCAAACCTCATTACCTGGGTTTATTTGTAGATAATAACTGAAGGTATGCCATGTACTTACAACAGGGTTTGTTTGCTTTTTAGCAACTCAGTTGTGTGTTCTTTATCAAATGTTACCCTATAACTCCCACAAACCATAGAAGATCATGGTTGGTCTGTGTTTAAATACATCACGGATAGTGGAATATTTAAGCAACTGTGCTGAGTTAAAAGGATCATTTGCAATAACCAACTAATCTGTGTGGAAGGCAGCGAAGAGAGGAACTGCCCAGAGAGTTGCTTTAACCCTGAACTGTGCTGTGAATATGTAAACACATGTTTCCTCTCCAGGTAAGCTGTTGTTTGAAAGCCAGGATCACTAACTGTTTGCCACTAACCTCTCATTTAGGTTGTGTTTGACTCATATAGTATAAAAAAATTAAATGCTGTCTAGTGTATAAAAATAAGAGAATTTTACACACAATTCTGTGTGTCTTATTTGAATAAAAAAATAATAAAACAAAACTAGAATTGGCAGCATAAGCCAGCTTTTGCACACGGCAGTAGTTGTCTGGTGCTGTGTAGTAGCCTATTGTCTTTAGATGGGCTGAGTGCTCTCATTGGTGTCCGCTGGCCTGCTTTATTCATTTATGTGATTTCACCAGTCCCTTAAAGCTTTGAAGGTTTTCATCCCATAAGTAAAGATTAATTTTTAAAAATATATATATCTTTACTAGAGGCCCAGTGCACTAAACTTGTGCACAGGTAGGGTCCCTAGTGGCTGCCAGCTGCCAGCCGGGGCCTTCCTTCATTCCACGCCACCCCCTGATGGTAGGCTCACATTATAGCAAGCGATTGAACTCCTGGTTGGTTGAACTCCTGAGGGGTCACTTTGCATATTAGGCTTTTAGATAGATAGATGATAGATAGATAGATAGATAGATAGATAGATAGATAGATAGAGATTGATTTCAGAGAGGAAGGGAGAGGAAGAGAGAGATAGAAACATCAATGATGAGAAGGAATCATTGGTTGACTGTCTCCTGCACGCCCTCTACTGGGGATCGAGCCCGCAATCTGGACATGTGCTCTTGGGGGGAAATCAAAGCCAAGACCCTTCAGTCCACAGGCTGATGCTCTATCCACTGAGCCAAACCAGCTAGGGCTAAATTTTTATTTTTATCATCATATTCATGGATGGAAGGTTAAATATGGCATTACCATTCGTGGATATTGTTAAGAATTCTTTTCTTCTCCTTTTCTCCCACCTCCCAATCTTCCACCAATGCCTCCCAGTGTCTTAAACCAGTAGAAGGTAGCTGATGACAGAGCCTGGGAGAGGCCAGCCTTTCAAAGCAGAACACAAGAATGGCAAGGAGAAGATCTGAGGGCAAATGGACTTAGAAACAAGAAATCTGGGAGCCAGAAAACACGGTCTCTAACCAACTAATCGATTCTGTGATCTCAGAAAAGTGCTTGAACCTACCTGGTCTTCAGTTCTTCCTCTTAAGATGAAAAATTGGGCTAGATGGTCCCTGGAGGTTGTTCAAGTCTGTGATTCTGTGGTGGAGGGGATGGTACAATCTTGATCCCATTGTCTGTTTACACCTATTTGAGTTCCTGTGTGACATGTGACTGTGCATCTCAACACCGAGATGTTTCAGGGGAGCCAGAGAACGTAGCTTGCCTGACATGAAGCCTGACAAGAACAATGAAAACGTCTTTGGGCAGCTTTATTTTTCTAAAAATGACTTCAAGGAAAAATAAAAATGGCCACTTTAACCAAAGAGTTACTTGTAATGAGAATGCTTCACCAGTGTAATCCCTGGGTTTTGGACTGGCTTTAGTGCTAAAGAATCTCAACCTCGAGAGATTGTGACTTTGGCTGTTTTTATAATCCTTAGGAATCCAACGATATTTTTCAAACAAACAAACAAACAAACAAACAAACAAACAAACAAACAAACACACTTTAACCAAAGAGTTACTTGTAATGAGAATGCTTCACCAGTGTAATCCCTGGGTTTTGGACTGGCTTTAGTGCTAAAGAATCTCAACCTCGAGAGATTGTGACTTTGCCTGCTTTTATAATCCTTAGGAATCCAACGATATCTTTCAAATAAACAAACAAACACACAAAAAACTAAACTAACAACAATATGCTATTTTCATCATTTAGATCACAAATAATTCCCCTAGAATGATTGGCTCCAATTTCAGAAGGAATTCTAGAAACAAATTCAACATAAGATCTAAATCTACAAGTTCCATATGAATCATCAATGCATTTCTGTTTGTTGGCTGAACTGCCTGTTGACAGTGAAGTATGGATCTTAGATGGTGAATTCATTTTTCTTTGTGTAACAGCAACCACATAATGAATCAGGAAAAGTGGCAGCAGCCTTTATGTCTTCATTGGCTTAAAACGGATAAAAATCTTTTCGTTCTACCTTATTAAATGTCAAATAACCCAGTAATGACAAAAATCTAAACCTGCACTTTCATAGAATTTTGTAAAGGATATTAACTTTCTAAGGGACAGCGATATTTTAAATAAAAGTGAACACACACTTTAAAATATATCCATTATTGAGCCAATGGAAACCTTACTGTACTCATTTAGTAAATTTTCTCTCTGGAAATGGGGTACATTCAGAGGCAGAACCAGAGCTTTTCATTTTTATTTCAGTTGGAACTGAGGGGAGGGATTGAGATTGCTCACCGGCAGATAACATTAGTCTGGACACTGACAATCGTCCAAACATTAAGTCATTTGCAGTTCCTCTTCGACAGGTAGAAAGCCTTGGAAATTAATTGTGGGAGCTGGTCCTCATTCACACAAGATCCCCTCAGCCGCTGCAAGAATATTTTCTGTCAAAAGCTTGGGATAAGTCACGTTTGCTTGTTAAAATGCCCATGAATAAACATGAAATATATTACATTTTGAATTTTTAAAATAGAGCTGACTTTAGAGCTATTAATGAAGAAACAAAAGAGAAACTGAAAATATTAGTTTTAGAAGACCTAGTTTTAATTAATGAATTTTTTTTCCAGTAAAATCTTGATTAAGCAAAAGAGTTGAGGAAAAGAAATATCTGAGCAAGCAAAGTTTTGGTGGAGGCTGGAAAACAAATGATTTTTCCTTAACATTTCTGGTCTTCCTTCTGAAAATCTAGCCAAAATAATGATCCTCCTGCCTTAAATTCAATTGCCTTTTTATTAGGCACATACACATGCTGGTGAAGGTAGAAGAAGGCTGAAGAGACTACCCTAAGTAAATAATCCCCCTTGCTCTAACAAAATTTTTAGATTTGGTGAATAAGTATACTGAACATAAGTGAGTAGTTTTAAAAAATATTCATTCCAGGAGTACTTCAGGTTTATTATTTTGAGTTTCAGTTTCCATTGCCTGAGGCTGGAGATGCACTAGAGAAGAATGGGGGAAGGATTACTGGATTTGGAGGGAAATGTCTTGAGGATGAAATGAAATGAAATGAAATAATGAAATACAACTAAATGAAATGTATGCGTGATCTTAGCACAATGTATACTACTTTACAAATGTCAACAATGTACATATATCTTGATTTCTTGTATTAGAGATATATGGCAGACATTGTTTTATTGATTAACTTCCTGGTAAGAGCCTGCAGGTGGGAGGGAGTTGAATGTCACCAATTGCTTCTTAGTCAATCAATGTAGGTATTATGTACCTACCAGAGTAAGACTGAGCCACATACGCTGAATTATATTAATCAGATTGCTCCAGGAATACAAAGGAAGAACATCAAAACTAAATTTTGAGTGACAGGACCTGATTATTTAAGGAAACTGATGTTTGAAGAATACTGTGAAGGAGAATACATTTAAAAATATATATATATTTTATTGATTTTTTTACAGAGAGGAAGGGAGAGGGATAGAGAGTTAGAAACATCGATCAGCTGCCTCCTGCACACCCCCTACTGGGGATGTG
>NW_005361201.1:2539661-2542381 GCF_000412655.1 Myotis brandtii
GTACATGCCCTTGACTGGAATCGAACCTGGGACTCTTCAGTCCACAGGCTGACGCTCTATCCACTGAGCCAAACCGGTCAGGGCAAGAGAGAGTACATTTTTAATACAGTTTTTTGCAAGTTATAGCAGTTGTTTCTAGGAAACGAATGAAGGAAATACTGGCTTGGAAAGTTAGACAAATTTCTATGATAGGTAACAAACTGCAATTAAAAAAACAAACAAATGAAACATCTTCCTTTGAAACTAGAGGCCCTGTGCACAGGACTCATGCATTGGTGGAGGTGTGGCCTGGGGGGATCGGCCCACTATGGGAGCGCTGCTCATCCCAGTCAACCAAACGGCTGTGGACCCACCCTCTGAATGGCTGCTCCTGTGGGTGCAGCCGCTCATCCCGATCAGCCGAGTGGCGCTCCCACTGTGGGAGCACACTGACCACCAGCGGGCAGCTCCTGCATTGAGCATCTGCCCCCTGGTGGTCAGTGTGCATCATAGCAACTGGTCAACCGGTTGTTCTGGTCTTTCTGCTGTTTGGTCACTGGGCTTTTATTATATAGGATGTTGTCACATTGCTGGAATCAACTTACATAATGTGTAGTCTATGTGATACAATTATTGACAAATGAAATCTTTGCATGTGTCTCTGTATGGCCATGTCAAATAGCAATTAAGAAACCATTAATTTATTAAAAATGTACTGAGCTTCTGTTATATTGCTAAAACTGTTAGATGATGAGGGAATATAAAATAAATTTTGAAGTTGTCTTTCTCCTTCAGAAACTTAAAATCTATTGGGGAAGACAGACTTGTACATATGTAACTAAAATAACAGGTTTGAAATAGACAAGGAAAAATAAGTGTTATGATGTTGAAATAAAGAAGGGAACAATTATTTTTTATATGTTAAGGATTTAGACAATTTTATAAATATTAAACAAACTATGAAGATAACCAGTGACAGTTAACACTTTTTATTCTCCATTATGCTCTGGCTATTTGAAAATTACCTTAAGGCAGAAGTGTTTTTATGCTTAGAAATCTGGATATGGACTTTCTCTTTTTCTATTCCATTTTTCTTAAAACAAAATTTTAAAAATTGCAGCTTTTCTGCCCATATCCTATCCTATGGGCATTTATAACCCTGAGAAGGATGTATATTCCTCAGTGTTCCCTCTGATGGATTATTTAGGATCTTCAAAATTATGATGTGGGTCTTAGCTTCAGAGAGGCTTAGGGGAGCTAGAGAACATTTGTGTTGTTCTTTGTCATGCATGTCATAAAAAACCTATAACTTCAGAAAGGAGTATCAAAAATTTGATTCTTGTTATACTTTTCAAAGAAGGGATATGGTGATTCTGTGTCAATCTTGATTAAAACTCTTACTGTGGAATCCAGAACTCTAGGTGACTCTTGTCTACCTTTCAATCTGTTTTCATCTCACTTTCCCTTCTTCCACTTGTCTGTAGCCGTATTGCTTCCTTCTGTCCCTCAAAAAGATGAGAGATATTTTTTTTCCTTTTTAGTCTTTACCTTGGCTGGTTCCAAATCCTCCAGATCTCTGTCAAATGGCTCTTTCTCATCCTTTAGATTTCAGATCAAATGCCACCTTTTCAGAGAGATCTTACCTGACAACCCAGCCTTTTGTGTCATTTGGTTCCAGTTACAAATAAAAAATAGGAAGAAAAAAAAAGTGATTCAAATGTACTTCAACATGGGAACCATAAGATCACACAAGAGAAAGTCCTGAGGTTGGATGAGTTTCAGGTGATTGGTTTAGTACCTCAACAAGTTATTTCCTTTTCTGCACTCAGCTTCTATATCATCATCTGCCTTCTAAGGCTGGTTCCCTTCATGTTTGTTCAATGGTCCAGGGAAAATCTGGGCAGTATGTTCCTTGTTAATGCCATAAAATTACTGATTTCTTATGACTCTTCCTTTAAAAATGAGAGAAACTTTCTCAGACCTTGGGAGCAAACTTCTTTTACATTTCATTGGCTGGAACTGTGTCACATGATAATACTTGAACCAATCTATATTATAAAAACCCAGTGGTCCTAAACACTGTAACAACCAAAGACCTGTCACCAGGAGGCAGCATGCGCACGAGGCACGTGTGGGTGGGTGGGGCTATGTGCACAGCGAGGCGCACATGGGTGGGTGGGGACTTGACTCTGGGTCACACGAGGCACGTGCGGGTGGGCGGGGCTGTGTGCACAGCTAGGCGCACACGGGTGGGTGGGGACTTGACTCTGGGTCTCCTGCGGGGAAGTCCCGCAATGTGGTGGGGCCTGGGGTCCTGGTTTCACGCGATTTCTCATGGGTCTGCGTCTCATGCGATTTCACACGCTGGGTCACTAGTCATTAACAAAGTTCCTGTGGGGAAGTCCGGCGGCAGCGTGGTGGGGCCTGGGGTCCTGGTTTCACATGATTTCCCACGGGTCTGGGTCTCACGCGATTTCACACGCTGGGTCACTAGTCATTAACAAAGTGGATGGGACTGATTCAAAATAATAGGAGTCATCACCCTTTGAGCTGAGCCTCATTTCTGAAACTACATATTGCTGCTATTTTTTAAAAATATTTTTTTATTGATTTCAGAGAAGAAGGGAGAGGGAGAGAGAGAGAGAGAGAGATAGAAACATCAATGATGAGCTGCTTCCTGCACACCCCACACTGGGGATTGAGCCTGCAACCAGGGCATGTGCTCTGACTGGGAATTGAAC
>NW_005361201.1:2561563-2563439 GCF_000412655.1 Myotis brandtii
TTATATTTTTGATATTTATTTTATATATTTAAATGCCATTTAACAAAGAAAAATCAACCAAAAAAATGAGTTCGCGTGTCACCTCTGACACGCGTGTCATAGGTTCGCCATCACTGCTCTAAAGTCTCTTATATTCTCAGAGGCCCCAGTGACAGGTGAAGGTTCGTAAACATTAGTAATTGTACCCGGCTTGAGAAATTTTGAACTGGGCCTTGAAAAAGTGAATAAAATGAAAAGTAAATCACTTATTTAAAAAGAAATAATGGGGATGGTATATAAGGAACAGCAACAATATTAAGGCAGGATAATATTGCATGGGATATGCTAAGAAATGAAAGCAGTCTGACATGACTATGGGCAGGCTGTATAGAGTGCCTGGGACGGGGGGCTGAAGGAATGCCTTAAAGTTGACTTTCTCGCATGGTCTTTCTCAGTCATTCCACTGTTATGATTATCTGATCACTGCTTTAGTCACCTCAGCACATTTATAATTTGCTTACATTGTTATCTTATAAATATTTCTATTTCTCTATACTTGGTCCCTTTGCTTTTTTGACTAGTTTGTAAACTCATTGATGGCACTAAATTGATTTACTCTGTGGTAGAATGAAAATTAACTGAACGAGATGTAAGGTAAGCTTCATAAAAGGAAGAACCTTGAGTGATTCTTTTTTTAACCATTGTATGCTCAGTATGTGTGGAAAGCACACATTAATATTGGTAGATTAACTAAATTAAAGAGGGAATAATTTACAAAAACCTGTTTTAAAAAAAAAAAAATCAGGCTCCCCCTTACCCATTATGTGATCTTGGAAGAGTCACTGAATCCCTCTACGTCAGTGGCTCTCAACCTTGGCTACACATTAGAATCACCTGGGAATTTTTTTAAAATCCTGATTTCTGGGCCTCATCCTCCAGAAATTCTGTTTCTTTGTTATGGGGGTGGGGCCACAACATTAGTAACAAAGAAACAGAATTTCTGGAGGATGAGGCCCAGAAATCAGGATTTTAAAAAGATTCCCAGGTGATTCTAATGTGCAGCCAAGGTTGAGAACCACTGATCTAGAGGGTTTCTAACTAAACCACACCTGAGGCTTCTCTATGAAAGAAGGCAGAACGGCCTCTGACCTGGGATATACATCAGCAGGACACATGTTCTTCCCTGGACTGTCAGTCTCCATAGTTCAAATACCCATCAGGGACTAAAGTCTGATATTGTGACTCAACTAACTACTGAGAATAGGAGGCGATCAATTGGTGGGAAGATATTTATTAAATTGTGGCAAAACATTGGATTATTGTGCATCTGGTGAGGATGACCTAGGAGTGTGAGGAAAAACTCAAGTAATATTTCTGAACAAGTAGGACAACAAATCAAGTATTACAAAAATACCATTAACTTAAGCTCTTGTTCCTGATCAATAAAAACTACAAATGAACAAGGCAGTAAGTAATGATTATCATTCTTTAAGTTGATTTTTTAGCAAGAGAAGTACACATTCATGATTCAAATCATGGAACTGAGAATTGGGAATTTTTCATTGTTCTGGACACAGCTCCTCAAGCCCTGCTGCCCTTCTGCTTCCTTCCTCCTTGGCCAAATTGTGGGGTTGTCTCAAATAGTCCCTTCAGTCATCTAGTTCCTTAATCTTCTCATCTACAAAACAGACAAACATTACCGTACTCAAAGAGCAAAATCCCAGCCTAATATATATCTCTTAAGTGAATTATGGATTGGATTCTCCAACACTTAAGTACTATCACAGGTCACATCAGTGACCATAATATTTCAGTGACTCTAAACCCTACAGAGAATGTAATCTATTTCCTGACTCCAACTGTAAAAACCAACTTCCTCATTTCAGAAGAAATTACA
>NW_005361201.1:2563557-2598508 GCF_000412655.1 Myotis brandtii
GAGTTTATTTCAATAGAGACATGCTGAACACAAAGGGCTGAAATAAATGAGTAATCATTAACATAAAATAATAGAACATTTTAATAAAAATTAATATTTTTTCTTGAACATTAGCTTACCAGACACTGAATAACTGCACAAATTAATAAGTGTAATGCAAATAAACCTATGTTTCTTGTTCTACGAAAGTGAAATATTTCCTGTTGCTCACACCAAACAAGTTAGTCCAAGACTAATGATGAGGCAATTGGCTGCTAAAATATTCACTGCTAGTATTAGTGGAGAAAAATGGTGTGCCTGCGCAGAAGGCACGGAAGGGAAATGAATGCAACACAATTATAGTAATCAGTCATTAGCAAATGTTGTAGTTCATTATTAATAACTAGAGGTCCAATGCGCAAAATCCGTGCACTGGTAGGGTCCCTAGTGGCTGGTGGCGGCTGACCTGGTACTCCCTCCCTTCCTCTGGCCAGCCCCATTCCCTGGTAGAACTCACGGTTGAGGGAACAATTTGCATACTATGCTTTTATTATATAGGATTATGTATAGCAGGATATTGTAAAAATTAAGTTACAAAATTTTTATTAAAACGTTTCTTACATACTGTTATATTGGCTGGGCCACAAAAATATTTGTTGTGGGCCACATGTGGCCCGTGGGCCGCGAGTTTGACATGCTTGAAGTAGATATCTTTGTGATACTTTATATATGAATAAAATGAGGCAAAGGTGTGTGGGTTTTTTTGTGTGTGTTTTTTCTTTTAATTTGTCCCGAGTCATACTACTGTTAAGTGCCAGAGTGGTAACTCAGATCCAGACTGTTTTATAACTCCCCATATGTATGCTAAAGTAATAAACTGTACTGAGTTTGGAGGTAGGAGGAAAGCTAGCAAGAGGAGGTCTACAGTCAGAAAGCACAGTGCCAGGTTCCCAGATCAATGTGACAGGTACACAGTGCAGGTAAACTAGTTAGACAAATGAGCAACCAAAAGTCTGAGTTCTAGCCCATAGATCAGTTTGCTCTCAAAATTTTGTCTCTGAGAGTGCCTGCCAAAAATGTGACTTTAAATATAAAACCAACAAAATGAAATCATTTCTTGGAAAACATTTCTGTGGTTTACTGTGGAATGCCAAGTTAAGAATATCTGTCTTACATTTTCAAGCACATGTGTTGTAGTAATTTTATGGGGTAATGAGTTGGCTTCCATTAAAGATATTTTTACAGGGGCTGGGGCTGGAGAAATGTTATGTGGCAGGCAGTGAAATATCTTACTTTTTTCAGATTGCTTTGGCTAATCACCTACAGGTGAATTTTCTAGGAACTGTGCTTTTAACCATTTAACTGCTATGAATTTTACTGGGTTGTGACTGAAGACTTTGGACATAATGTCAGGGGACCAAATGGTGAGGGAAGGAGGAGTTCAGGATATGAGGAAAACGATGAGTATAACAGAAGAAATGTGGGACTTTTGTCTCAACTTTAAAACTTGAATGGGACTTAAAGTCCATTCATGGGATTCAATAAAAAACAATTCAAGATGTGACAATAGCTAATTAGTGGAGGCAGTTGTCCTCTATCAAAGTAAGCAGAAATCTCACTTCCCAGTTTTCCACATGACAGATGTTGCTAGTTACCTACCCAATATCTATTTTCTCCTTCTTCTTTACTAATAGAAGCAAAATGTTGCTACTGAAAGATTCTATTCCCCAGATTATTTTTCAACTAGAGGTGACCATGTGACACCATTATTACCAAAAAGATATAGGTGGAAATTGGCTGAGGATTTCTGGAAAGATAGCTCCTTGCCAGTCCTCCTAAGTGATGGCCAAGAAGAGCATCAGCAACCATTGGTTAGGCAAGAGAAATGAGTTATGATGGTGGTACAGACCCAGTCCTCCTAAGTGGTGGCCAAGAGCATCAGCAACCATCGGTTAGGCAAGAGAAATGAGTTATGATGGTGGTACAGAAAGACACAGATTTTTTATTCTGTGTAAGTTGATGCTGATACTCTGGACTGCTTAGGAAAAGCATTCTTGTGTTCTGAAAAATAAATACATATTTTTGATATGTAAGCATTTGCCTACTTCTGAGGCTGAGGAATATACTCTCACTGTGCTTTTTCCTCTTACCTACTCCCTCCAGTGGCTCCAAGTTTTAGAGCTGACATATTCCCACCTATTAGTGATAGAACCAAGGGGGTAGGGTCACATGTCATTCCATTCATTGTAGCCGTTATTCTTGAATAGGGGAAACCATTCTTGGTTTATGTGAGAAAGACGAAGGGCTGTGACCCAAGATGAGATCAGTTACAACAACCTGTTTGAATTTCAACATAAACATAATAGTCAGTGGAATAAAAGAATCTATTGTGCATCCTACCAGGAAGGTCAAGTGAATATGAAAGAGCTTGGTGCCTGGAGGTCACTGGTTTGATTCCTAGTCAGGATACATGCCCAGGTTGCAGGCTCGATCCCCAGTAGGGGGCATGCAGGAGGCAGCTGATCAGTGTTGACACTGATGTTTTTATCTCTCTCTCTCCCTCACCCTTTCTTTCTCTCTAAAATCAATAAAAATATATTTTAAAAAAAGAAAGCTTTTTTTTCTCATATCCTTGCCTAATAGTGGGATATGAAAAATGTTACCCATGAGGTGCCTGGGTGACAAATTTGTAAAAGGCTGGTGTCAGCTTTCAGCATTCTAGGACTAAAATGCAGCCCATCTGGGTAGAATTTCTCTGAGGCTAAATACCAGTAGGACATGAGATATTTGATCAGTAAGTGCTGTTAAGGAAATTTTAAAGAACTTTGAAGGGTGCATTCAAGAGTTACCTGAGAGTTAAATGGGTGCAATTTATGTAATTTGTCTGATGTTACTAAGAAGAAACAGCTTGATGCTGGAAGACAGCGTGTTAAGTATGGGAGATTAGAAAAATTTTTGATGGCACCATTGCACTTAAACTAACACCACCCTTTGGCTTCTTTTTGTATGAGCCAAATAAATCATTTACTTTTTGAAGCTACTGTTTGTTGGGCATTATATTTGCAGCTAAACTTATTGCACACTGACACATTCCCTCTTCTCTCTGCCCCATAGATATCTGATAAGTCAGAGAAACACATCTGGGTTAAAGACAGACCTTGGGATAGAAGAATTTGACTATGATTATCTTGGCCTCTATGATGTCTACTTTATGTATATGTTTTATTTTGTTTTTGTCCAGAAATGCTTAGGCTCATTATATTTAAACTAGAGGCCCAGTACACAAATTCATGCACCAGTGGGGTCCCTAGGCCTGGCCTGTGGGATTGGGCTGAAACCAGCTTTCCGACATCCCCCAAGGGGTCCTGGATTGCAAGAGTGCGCAGGCTAGGCCAAGGGACCCCACTGGTGCATGATTGGGGCTGGGGAGGGATGCAGGAGGTTGGCCAGCTCGGGCCTGTCTTGCTCAGTCCCGATCAGCCAGACCCCAGCAGCTAGCTAACCTACCAGTCAGAGCGTCTGCCCCCTGGTGGTCAGTGCACATCATAGCAACTGGTTGACCAGTTGACTGTCTGCCCCCTGGTGGTCAGTGCACATCACAGCGAGCAGTTGAGTGGTCTTAGCAAATCATTAGCATATTACGCTTTGATTGGTTGAACAGATGACTGGAAGACTGGGCACTTAGCATATTAGGCTTTTATTATATAGGATGAGTTACATGAATAACAGTTTATTTTTTTTAATTTTTAGTGAATTTGTTGTGGTGACATTAGTTAATAAAATTATATAGGTTTCAGGTGTACAATTCTATAATACATCATTTGTATATTGTATTGTGTGTGCACCAGCCCAGTCAAGTCTCCCTTCATCACTATTTATCCCCCCTTTACCCTTCTTTCCCTCTCACCACTCTCCTTTCCCTCTTGTAATTACCATACTGTTTTCAGTGTCTAAGAGGTGTTTTTATTCTTTGCTTAATCCCTTCACATATTTCACCTAGCCCAGTGGTTCCCAAACTTATTTGGCCTACCGCCCCCTTTCCAGAAAAAATATTACTCAGCCCCTGGAAATTAATTTTTTTTTAATTTTAATAGCAGTTACTCATCGCCCCCAAATGCACCTGTGGCCATCACCGCCCCCCCCCCATCGCTGCAGCGCCCACCGGGGGGCGGTAGCGCCCACTTTGGGAATCACTGACCTAGCCCCTGAGTACCATTCCCCTATGACAGTTGTCAGTCTGTTCTCTGCATCTATGAGTCTGGTTTCTATTTTGTTAGTTTATTTTGTTGATTAGATTCCACATATAAGTGAAATCACATGGTACTTGTTTTTCTCTGACTGGCTAATTTTACTGAGCATAAAACTCTCCAGGTCCATCCATGCTCTTTCAGAAGGTAAGATTTTCGTCTTTTTTATGGCCAATTAGTATTCCGTTGTAAAAACCACAGCTTTTTTATCTACTCATCTACTGGTGGGCACTTAAGCTGCTTCCAAATCTTGCCTATTGTGAATAATGCTACAATAACAATTTGAGTCGGCTTGAGATCTTCCTAGGAAAGGTAAAAATTTTGACTTTCTAAAGACAGCTTGAGGAATGCAAGATGTAATGCAGAGGAGAAAGGCAAAGAAAAGAAACAGATGGGCATTGAATACCCAAGATGTGCTCATCATGGTACATGTCAGCATGTCACCTTATTTACTTCTCAGAACTGCTCTTCAGGCATATTTTGTTACAACCATTTTACAGAATCTGAAATCTGAAACTCAAAATAGTAAAATCCCATATTAATAAGTGGCAGAACCAGATTTCATATCCAGATATTCTGACTGGGCATCCAGATTTTGTGTCCTTTGTCCCGGAAGGTGATATTACCTTTTCTATACCAGACAGATATCAAACCTGTCCATTGCTTTGAAAGGAGACACTATCTTTATCTTCCAATGTTCTTTATGATACAGACATCCTTGAAAGGAAAATAGGGAACTAGGGCAGCCAGTGCCTTTGCTTGCAAACAGTGCAAACATAAGAGAGTCCATGGGGCATTATCTCCCAACAGCATTCACCTTTGTCCTCTTCTGCTCTCATTCTGACACCCCTCACCATGGTTCAGTCCACCTTTGTGCTCCTTTATTATCTTAAGGGCCTGGGGCCTTTCAACTTTTTTACTCCTATCATTGAAGAAAAGTTTAAAAACTCATTTTGAGCAATGAAAGGTTTTCATATGATCTTTTCAGGCAACAGAAGCATAAGCATTAATTCATTAGTTCAGTTATGTATTCAGTGCTTATTGTATAGCTACTATAGAGCAGGTACTAAGTGCTTTCATTTTAACCATTCAGACACTAGTGAATGTAAAGAAGTAACAGTATCAAGTAGAGATTTTACTCAGGTGGGGTTTAGTGCTTTTACATTGGATGGTCCAGGAAGACCTCAGTAAAAAGAAAAAAAAAAAGTGAAATTTTGAGCTAAGAACTCATGGATAATGTCCCAAGTAGATCCTGGGAAAGGATCTGGGGTGTTTATCTAAGGTGTCCCTTGAGATAAACTTTAACCGTGCAGGTGTGGGACATTCAAGTAGTTGCTAGTGAAGAGGTTACTCTACGCAAGCAGGACCAAGGAGGCAGGCTTAGGACCAAAAAGAGACCAGAACCTTTCATTTAACTTTTAAGTGTACACAAAATAATTCAATTAATTGCTGGAGGAATTATACCACATGAAACATATGCAGTTGCAAATCACACAGCACTTTATTACTCACACAATTCCTGGTGCTGCGGGTACAGGCTTAAGTGGGATCCCAGTGGTGCTGTCCTCGGGGGGCCGGCAGCTGGTCTGGTCTGGTCTGAATGCAGGGGGCCAGCGTTCCTTGCCCAAGAGCTAGGTCGTGTCTCAATTGGGAGGTACTGACCGTTCTTCTGTCGTCTGGCAGAGAGAGGAGCGTGGAGTGGCGTCGCTTGCCAGACTGACAAGAGGACGTGCCTTTGTGGCTGTCTTGACAAGCGAGCACCAGGCTGGTCGGGATCCCCACTTTTAAAGCCTGTACCCCATTTGCAGCAGTCCAGGTGGTTATCAATGAATTACATCAAGGCACACATGTTTATCTCAAACAGGGCGAGGGGCTACATGAGGTTATCTATGGAGAGTACATCACTCACTCAAGTGGTTATCTTGACAAGTCACTCAGTTATTTTCTGAAGTTCAAATCCTTATCTGTAAGGGACACACACTTCAGGGCAGTGGGGAATGTGTTCTTAATATCACGCTTTAAGTTTCAAGGAAATTTAATTTAAACATTTTTAAAACCTTCTAAGACATTTTTTAGGCATTTTTAAACATTTCTATATATTGCTACAACAGATAAGAAAGAGTCAATTATTAAAATAGCTTGAAAAAATAGCCGGAGAAACCAATCCTAAATCTATTAGGTTGAACCAGGTGAAACTGCTGATGTGCAGTAGTCTCCCCTCATCCTTGGTTCCTCTTTCCAAAGTTTCAGTTTCCTGAGGTCAACCATGGTCTTAAAATATTAAATGGAAAATTCCAGAAATAAACAATTCATAAGTTTTAAAAATGTGAGCTGTTCAGAGTAGCATGATGAAATCTCGCAGGATCCCCTCCAGGATCTGAATCTCTCTTTGTTCAGGTATCCACTGGGCTCCCACCCGCTGGTCACTTCCTAACTATCTTGCATTATCAGATCCAATGTTGCAGAATCACAGAGCTTGTGTTCAAGTCACCCTTATTTACTTCAAAATGGCCCCAAAGTTCAAGAGTAGTGATGCTTGCAATTCGGATATGCCAAAGAGTGCTGGAGGCAAAGACCAACAAGTAGTTAGCATAATAAATTCGAGAGGTCCCTCAGAAGGCTGATGGACCTTGGGGCTTTAGCAAGGGCTAAAAGCTATGCACCGGGCAAATGTATATTCCAGTAAATAAAAAGCCATGGGTCCGGAGATTCAGGGAGCCACTCCACTAGAGAGTAGGTTTCTGCCTGGTTCCCCCAATGCCTTCCAAATTTATATTTCTTGTCTAGTATATCCATTTGCGTGTGGCCCCTTCTCCAGATTCTGAATGCTTGCTGCAAAAGGTTGAGGCAAAAGAGAAGCTGTAAAGTGCTTCCTTTAGGTAAAAAAGTGAAAGTTCTGGATGTAATAAGGAGAGAAAAAAATCATATGCTGAGGCTGCTAAGATCTACGGTAAGAATAAATCTTCTAACCATGAAATGGTGAAGAAGGAAAAAGAAATTCATGTTAGTTTTGCTGTCACACCTCAAATTGCAAAAGTTATGACCACAGTGTGTGAGAAATGCCTTAGTATGTATGTATGTATGTATGTACACATGTGAACATATATACACATATATGCATATAAAGGTAGGGGTGTGTGTGTGTGTGTGTGTGTGTGTGTGTGTATTTCTACTAGTTAGGCTTCTCTGGAGAACCCTGACTAATACATCATGCTAGTGATTTAATAAGTTACTTTTTATTTATTTTTATTTTATGTTTGTTCTTGGTTTGCCCACTGTGTCTAATCAGGACACTGCTTACTGGCAATTGGACTTTGGTTCAGCAACCTTGATACTTGAGTTCTGGCTAAGAAAGAATTCAGAGCCAAGACTCAAATACAGGCAAGAATTTATTTAGAAAATCACAGATATAAAAGAAGTGAGCCCTGGAAGAAGTAAGCCAACTGGGCTGGGAGGGCTCAGGAAATAAGAATCAGAGGCAAAAGAAAGGCCCTTGGAACTTAGGAGAAAGAAAGCAAGGATATATGCCCCTTGGGGAAGGAGCGCATACCTGAGAAGGGGGTAGAAAAGAGCACAGAGTGCTTGAGAAGAGGGGGAGGGGAGCTAATAAATTACTTTTAACAGAAATACTGACATTTAAAAAAACAATGTGGAATTTTCAAAAGCAATATTTTAGGATAGGAATAACCTTTGTAAGGTATCTCTTTGATTATAGAACCTAAAATAAAACTACCACCTCACATAATCAAGAGATTAACTTGAATCTTAGCTCCATAAATAATTGCTGCTCTTTGACAAAGCAACTTAACCTAGCTTAGCTTGGTTTCTTCATCTGTAAAATGGGTATAACAATATCTTAAAGAAATGCTGCAAGGATTAAGCAAACTCATGTATATAAATTTTATAGTATAAGTCTGACACATGCAATTGTTACATAAATAATAATGATTGTTATTATTATCATCCTATATAATAAAAGCCTAATATGCAAATCAACCAAATGGTGGAATGACCAGTCCCTATGACACACACTGACCACCAGGGGGCAGATGCTCAATGCAGGAGCTGCCCCCAGCCCGCAGGCCCCAGGCCAGCCAAGGCGGGTGACAGTGGGGGCCCCCCAATTGCCCCGCCAGTCTCCCCACAGATCGGCCCTGATCACCGCCAGGCCTAGGGACCCTACCTATGCACTAATTTCGTGCACAGGGCCTCTAGTATAGATATAAAGTTGATTCTGTATTAAAATATTCTAATATGCTAGCATGCTCAAAGATTTAAAAGATTAAGCAAAAGTTTGTGAGGCAGTAAAAGGGTACAGGAACTGAAGCTACTTATGTAGATGAGATAGCATTATCTTTTAGGGAAAATACAGAGGCTAAATAGCAGTATTTCTACATCTAGTCAGCATCAACTATAGCAAAAGATCAGTGGCCAGCATAATTGATCATGATGGGACTTGGGGAACTCCTGGCTCAATCATTAAATAAGCTCCATTAGACTGAGTTCCATGAGGGCAGGTGCAGATCATTTATTTCTTTATTCTTAGTGCTTATCATGAGACAGGCATTGACGGGAACACTTTTCACATTCTTGCTCAGAATAACCCTATGAGTTAGACATTATTGTCCCCACTTAATAGATGAGAAGTTTGAAGCAAAATGGGTTAAATGGTTTGTCCGAGGTCAAATGAAGTAAACTGGGAGCCAGGTCTAGGACCAAAGGCCACATTTTGGCCACCAAGATGTACTGCCTCTCATTGTCTGTTAAGTGCATCTATACATGTGGTACAAAAGAGGTTTCTGGGGGAATCTTTTCTGATTGTCATTTTAATCTAACCTTTTTTTTTCCAGAAAGGAGAAGCAAAGAGATTATTAATATTATAAACATTCTCAAAAGTTATCAAACTTAAATTTACCAAATACCTATGTATCCCATCTCAGTGATTTTTAAGCATACAAACTCCTTTGAGAACCGATGGAAACTATGAACAGTCTATATACAAAAGTTCTCTTGCTAATTAGGGGCTTCACAGTCAACCTGCAGGCAGGTTAAGAACGTCCTCAGAAAAAATAAATAAATAAATAAATAAATAAATAAATAAATAAGAAAAACACACACACAAAAAAAATAAGAAAAAAAAAGAGAACGTCCTCAGATATCTCACTCAGTCCTCAGAATAATCCCAAGAAGTAGTATTATTACACCCTTCTACCAATGGAGAAACTAAAACTACAGATTGAAAATAATTTGTTCAATGGGACATCATTGATGCAGAGTAACACCGAAGCTAAACTCAGATGAATCTGGGTCCAAGTTTGATCTATTTAAGTTATACCATGTGGTTTTATATCTAGCTTTTTGTTGTTTTTGTTTTTTTAATGTTCTCTATTACTTGGCATCTGCATTTTTTTCCCCTTGAAATTCAGATAAATTAAAAAGAAAAAGATGTGGTTCCTCTGGTTGTCCTGTGGCAATTATAATTTGAACTTTGAAATCTGGATATAAAAATGAGATGATTAAAAATGTCTGTCTGCTAGGAGTTTTTGGCTTTGGAAAATAATGCCTCATTAGCAAACACAGAAAGACATTCTTACTGCCAGTCTTACTTTGATTTTGCAAACTGGGCACTGGTGTTATGGTTTGATATAGCTCTGGGGTCAAAGAGTTTATGGTAAGTTAATTCAGTTCAGGGTTTGGCCTAAAACACTAATTGGCTTTAGATGCAAAACTATATCCAAATTGTCTGAAATTTTGAGTGGTATGGCACAAATAAAAAAGTACAATTAAGTTCCTAGTATTATGCTGGAAATGACTTCTGGCTTGGGAAGTGGTCCCAGGTCCAAAAGGATTGCGAAGACTTTAGGCTTTGAGAAATTATTATAGTGACATAACCATTGCTGCAGTTGCTTGAAAGATTCTAATTGAAATGAGAAATCAGTCAAAGAACAAAGAACAGCTCATTGTTTATTGTTTTTCCCATAAGGGAAAAAGTCTAAAAGCAAAATTCATAAATGAATGCAATCATTGACATGCAATTCAAAACTAATTGACATCTTATCTATAGTATCATTTCTATTGTAGCTTTGATCTTTAATAAAAATGAGAATTGTGCACTGTATTTCACTCCCAATTGACCATGGGGGTGGGGTGTGTGCGTATCAAGTTTTGAAAGAAATTAGCTTTGTGGTCTTGAATCAAAACCAGTGATGAACACGGATTCCAAATAACAAAGCTTTTCCATAATAGAAAGTCTGACTGTTTGACTTCTTTTGAGAGCCAAGGTCTCAAGATAAATAGCTCATTTCAAAGTATTTTATTTTTTAAAAAATTTATCTTTATGATTGAAAGTATTACAGATGTCCTACATTTTCCCCCCATTGATCCTCTCCACCCCGCACCCACCCCTCCCAGGCCTTCACCACACTATTGTCTGTGTCCATGGGCTTTGCTGATATGCATGTAAGTTCCCCAGTTAATCTCTCCCCACTCCCCTACCACCACCTTCCCGCTGAGATTCTTCAGTCTGTTCCATGCTTCTATGTCTCTGGATCTATTTTTTCCATCAGTTTATTTTATTCAAAGTACTTTTTTGTAATGTACTTGTAAAATAAACATGTCATTTCCAAGAAGAAATGTGACATATGAGGAAAGTGCTGGAATTCATGGGCCAGCTCTGCTGTGAATCCTACACTATTTCTTTCCTGAAATGTTTTTTCTTCTCATAGCTTTATTGAGGTATAATTTACATAACATAAAATGTACTCAGTGTAAATATACAACTTAATGACTGTTAGTACATTTACAGAGTTGTGCAACCGTCGCCATACTCGTTTTTAAAACATTTCTACCATTCCCAAAAGTTCCCTTGTGACCTTCTCAGTTTAACTCTCAGGTCCACACCCAGCCTCAGGCAACCATTGATTTGTGTGTGGTTTTTTTTTATTTATTTTTGTTTGTTTTTGTCTCTATAAGCTTTGTCTTCTATGTACTCACAAAATGCAGTCTTTGTGTGTCTGGCTCCTTGAACTTTGCACAATGTTTTTGAGGTTCATCCATGTCGAGGTGACTCAGTAGATCATTCCTTTTTTATGGCTAAATATTATTCCATTAGATGAATACATTAAATTTTGTTTCTCCATTTGTCAGTTCATAATGTGGACGAAAAAGGGGCCACATGCTAACCTGACAAGTTTAGGGAAGGCCTTCATGGCAGTCTTGCAAACACAAAGACCTAAATCAGAGGTGGGCAATCCCTGGCACACGTGCCAAACATGGCAAGCCAGTAACTTTTACTGGCACGCAAAACCCTCTCTTATAATCTTCCATTTACAATTTTTTCTTAATATCAACTTTTTTATTTTTCAGATAAATTCAGTGTAGGTGCATCTTATATAAATAAATAATCTTACATAACAAGTTATCTTAAAGACCATAGACATGGCTGACTTTGAAATACAGTTCAGAGTAGCTCAATTTGGAAGCAGAAATTTATTGACCTTAGAGTTGACTTGGAAAACATTGAAAAAAGGCAATTAGAGACAGGAGTACCAGAGAGAAGTGTCGAAAACGAACTGTTGAGGACTTGGAATGCCATTCCAGAAAATATTTTCTGTTTAAAAAACTTTACAACAGCGTTACTCTCCATGTTTTTGTTTAGAAAACTTTGCAACAGCATTACTCTCCATGTTTTCATCCACATACGCTTGTGAATCTTTGTTCTCAGTGATGAATTTTGTTAAGTCTCGTAATAGGAGTAGCCTGACAGATGAAAGTAGTAGCTCGTGCATATCTCTGAAGGTCACGAAATATAAACCTGATGTAAAATCTCTGTCATCAGTGATGCAGCAGCAAAAGTCCCACTGATAATATCAAACGGAGTCATAAAGTTTTCTGTCGGACTATCAGTGTACATGTATACATTAAAAAATAAATGTATTTTTCATCATCATATACTGTGTTTTTGTCACTCGAATGAATTTTATTATTTCTTCAAGGTTCTTCACATACATACACCTTAAGAGATATCAAGTAGGCGTAACATGTTCTCAAAAAATTAGGGTTGGCACGCAGAAGAATTTTGAGTCAGAGATTTTGCTGGTTTTGGCATGCACTCACAAAAAGGTTGCCCACCCCTGATCTAAAGTAACCACAAAGGATGATCTAATTAAAACTTTAACTGGAAGCACTTAATGTGGGTAGTCTCATCCTAGGCCTGTATCTTTTCTGACAAAGGTCAATCTTTCCCTTAACTGAGCCTATTGTCTTTGAAATATCAGGGTAACTTTGTAACTTCCCTTTTTCTAGACCCCTCAGGGCACAACCAAATGCCCTGGCTTTCACAAATCCCTTCATTGTTATTGTTATCATGTTAATTGTTTACTGTTAACTATCCTACACCCACCTAGGTAAAAGAAGTATCTGTCTATCATCTTTTTATCCAATCCCCGAGGTTCCCCCCTCCTTTTGCTCTCTCCCACCTCTCTAATCACCAATGGATTCCATGTAACCCACTTACATCTCCTTTGATTGTAATGTATAAAACAAGGTGAAAAACTGCCATTCCCAAGAGCATTATCCCAATACATTGAGATTCTGTTTCCTGGCAATTGTCGACAGTTTGGCTCAAATAAACTCACAAAAATTCTTTACAGGTTTGAATATTTTTTTTTACATTGACAATGGACATTAGAATTGTTTTATGTTTATAGCCATTATGAGTGATGCCTCTGTGAATACTCACAAGTCTTTGTATAAACATATATTAATCATTTTTTGTTGGATCGAATTAGCAATTTCTACAGAGGCATCTTAATCTCTCATCTTATTGAGGATATCATTGTCTTCTGACTTCTATTCTTGCTGCTGACAAATCTAATTATTATTCCTTTTTAGGTAATACTAGAGGCCCAGTGCATGAATTCATGCACAGGTGGGGTCCCTCAGGGTGGCCTGCTGGGATCGGGCCCTAGCTCACGCCCCCAGCCTCACAGTCCTGCAGCCCTGGCTGGCACCTTGCTGTGGCCTGGCACTGCCCTCTCACCTGCTCCACCATCCTGCCTGCGGGGCGATCGATCGGGGCGGGCTCCTTGCCCAGCTCCCTCAATGGCTGGGAGCCAAGCTGTGGCCTTGTCCCCTGACGCCACTGCTGGTCGCCATTTGCGGGGTGATTGGCAGGGTGATCAGGCCCCAGCTTGCACCCGCCTTGGCCTGGTGCTGCCCGCTCACCTGCTCCACCATCCCGCTGTGTTGGGGCCCATCTGGGCCAGCCGCACCTCCACTGCTGCCCGCTGCCAGCACCATGTCGCTGACATGGTGTTTCATGCCACCCCCTAATGATCAGCACACATCATAGTGAGTGGTCAAACTCCCAGTCAAACTCCCAGTCGAACAATTTGCATATTAGGCTTTTATTATATAGGATTACTCTGGCTCTCTTTGGTTGCTTCTAAAATGTTCTCTTTGAATTTGGCATTTTAAAGTTACATGATAACATGTCTTTGTGAGGATTCATTTGTATTTGGCCTAGTTTAGTCCTGATGTGATTCATAGATATAAGGATTGTGCTTTTCATCAATTATAAAATATTCTCAATCATTATGTTTTAATTATTAATTATCTCCAATTAATTTAATTTACTTATTTGAGAATTTGTATGAGATGTACGCTGAACCATCACCCTTTATCCTCCATTTCTCTTAACCTTTTATATTGTCCATATATTTATGATATTTATCATCATACATTTATAAAATTTTTTATCACTACCAATACTGGGTAATTCATATATATCCTCTAGTTAAATACTTCTCCCTTCAAGTATACCTGATATATAAATCCATTAAAAATATAATTTCAATATTAATATTGTCAATTTCTAGAAGTTCTACTTGTTTTCAGGTCTAATGTTTATTTTACAATATCCTATAATTTGGTATGGTCTTGATTTTTTTAATGATCATCTTTAATCACTTTATACCATACATACTTAGCTTAAACAGTCCTTTGGAATGTTTCATATGGCATATCAGTTCTCATGTGATTCCTAATTTTTTATTGTAAGTTCATTTCAACCGCTTCCTACCCTTCACCACTGTGGGCATTCTGTGTTCACAGGGTATTAGTTCTACATAACACTTGTTTAGGCTTTTGGCAGGTGCCTCGGAGGTTTTCCTCCTCAGACAAAAATATTTTCATTAACTTATTAGCTTGAGATAGCTTGTAATAGACTAATATGTTTTATAAAGGTGAGGCCCTGATCCTATAGGATTAGTGTCCTTAGCAGAAAGTGCTTTCTCTCTCCCCCCTCCCTCCTCTCTGTCTCTATCTCTATCTCTATCTCTATCTCTATCTCTATCTCTATCTCTATCTCTATCTCTATCTCTATCTCTATCATCAATGTGAGGACATAGCAAGAAGGCAGCCAGCCATCTGTAAGCCGGGAAGAGAGTCTTTACAAGAAAATGAACTAGATTGAAACTTGATCTTGGACTTCTAGTTTTCAAAAATGTAAGAAAATAAATTTTTGTTTTTTAAGCTATCAGTTTATCCTATTTTGCTATGGCAGCTGAACTAATATCTAGTTTAGTTGAAAATAGCTAAATTTTGATGCCACATAATTTTATTTTTAATGTAGGTTTTTGTTTTGTTTTGTTTTTGGTCAGAATCAAGCTTCCTGTCCTTTTTCTAGACTGAGATTTTTTTTTTTTAAGTTCCACTTATATGAAGGAGGCTACTCTAATTGTGTCCTAGCTTTAAGGTCTTATGCTCCTACGTAAGGAATAAAACCTTGAACCTAGATTATAGGACCTATATCAGAGTTTTTCTCTTACCTTTGCCCTATGACTTCCCTTCATTTTTTTTTTTCTGAGATCTGATATTTTTATTTTTTCTTTGGATCCAGCTTTTATTTATTTACTTACTTATTTTTGTTAAACTTTATCCAGCATTACTATGTATTTTCAGGGGAAAAGGGCCTATGTTAGATCAGTTATTCTTTTCCTCTCACATATTTTTGTATATAATGTTATTACAATCAGCTCATCTATCCCATTCTAAATTCAAAATCCACAATAAGAAGGAATTTTTCAAGGGAAGAAGTAGAATTTTTCTAAACTAATGAAGAATTTCCTAACTTTTCTTTACATAAACTCAAAAAAATGTGGCAGATGTAATTGCTCCTTTTTGGAAACTATTCTTAGACAAATTTTTTTAGTTTCCACTGAATTGCAGTCAGTGCTCCCAGGTCTCGGAGCACTGTTAATAGGTAGGAAAAAAATGAAAAGTGGATATATAAGAAGGAAACTCAAAGTCATAAATATGCCAACTGCAGTTAAGCAGTATTAATTACAGGCACTTGTGGATGACAGAAAATTAAAATACCCCTTTACAAGTTGCTTGATTTCTAAACCTCCACTTGCTCTCTTATTAAAATAGTTCACTGTGTACTTTGGCAAGAGCTGCGTGACATTACTCTGAAAGTACCTAGAGTTGGAACACCAGACTCAGAGTCCAACCATCAACCTCCTCACATTGTGTTCTGTTGGGAGGTTGCCATATCTCTTACGGTTTTTGTTGAGCCCTAATGGCAGGAGAGAGTTAAACTGAAATTTTCTTAAGTTTTTATATTCTCCTGGAAATGATCTTTATGGATTTATATTATACTACACTTACACTTAAGTACATACAGAATGAATGATTTACTTAATTTAAGTCAATGTTTAGGCAAATAATCTTTATTGTATAAGATTTCTTAAGAGTGAGAGAATTGTATGTGGTAAGGAAAAAAGAATATGGGCTTAATAGGCACAGACACAGCTTTGTCATTCATCTCTGTGTGACCTTTGGCATATTACAGATCAGGTTACTCACTTGTAGAATAGAGACAGTATAAAATAGAGTGTTAGTGAGAACTCAAAAATAAAATAGATATACAATATTGAGCCCAGCCCTAGGTGCTCAATAAATGTTAAATGCCCTCCTTGCTTTTCTAAAATGTTAAAATAAATGCTCCAATTAAAAGACAAAGATTTTTTTTTAGGTAGAATTGATAAAATACACATAATAGACTGTTTATATGAGAAATATTAAAAACATAAAGTTTCAAAAAGTTAAAAAATAGAAGAATGAAATAAAGATATCTACCATGGAACAACCAACTAAAAATTGTGTAGTTATTATCAGATAAGCAGGCATTAAGGTAGATAGCATGATATTAGAATAAGTCACTTCATAATGACAAAAAGTTCTACTCACTAGAAAAAGTCAATAATTCTAAAATTGTAGTTCCCATAAATTTTACATATTTGTGATTTGTGTGATTTCTTTTCTTGTTCTAAATACACATATTGTGCTGGGCTGCATATCTGCGCTTCGGCCAGGCAGGGCACGCTGTACTCTGTTCCTAGAACACATAGATAGGAAGGTAGTCACTATACTGATACTGTACTGTGTGGGGAACAAATTGTGTAAACAAGGCTTTGTAACTAACTTTGTGGTTTTTGCAAATAAAAACGCTGTAACTCCTGTAGTCAGCACTGCAGTTCAGCCTCTGCTTCGGCAGGGTGCTGTAACTGTAGTCGCTGACCAGCTTAATAAAGGCTCCTTATTCTTAATCTGAGTCCCTGGTGGTCGTCTCCACGGGTCGCCCCATTAAAATCTTGAAATAATTTATAGAATTTTATAACTATAAATTTGAACATAACTTTGCAGGTCTTCTTTTCCAACACTTAAGATTGTTGTGGAAGCTAGGAAATAATGAGTTAATCAAAGTCACTCAAAAGCAGTGGTTCTCAACCTGTGGGTCACGACCCTTTTGGGAGTCGAATGACCCTTTCACAGAGGTCATCTAAGACCATTGGAAAACACTTATATAATTACATATTGTTTTTGTGATAATCACTATGCTTTAATTATGTTCAATTTATAACAATGAAAATACATCCTGCATATCAGATGTTTACATTACGATTCATAACAGTAGCAAAATTAGTTATGAAGTAGCAACGAAAATAATTTTATGGTTGGGGGTCACCACAACATGAGGAACTGTATTAAAGGGTTGCAGCATTAGGAAGATTGAGAACCACTGATCTAAAGCTACCTCAAAGCCCTACTTCTAATTCACATTGACAGCCACTGTTGATGGCTTTCTGCTTTTTCTGTTGTTTAATAAAAGGAAGGTTGACCACTGATCTAAAGCTACCTCGAAGCCCTACTTCTAATTCACATTGACAGCCAATGTTGATGGCTTTCTGCTTTTTCTGTTGTTTAATAAAATGATGACTCGTGCTACCTCTGTGAATCAGAAGGTTATCTTTTTCTGTAGGGGTTTAAA
This sequence comes from Myotis brandtii, assembly GCF_000412655.1. Taxonomy (NCBI): domain Eukaryota; kingdom Metazoa; phylum Chordata; class Mammalia; order Chiroptera; family Vespertilionidae; genus Myotis; species Myotis brandtii. The sequence goes on from NW_005361201.1 coordinate 2,581,117, forward strand.
ATAACATTCTTTATGTCTCATGATATTGGTCTTGTTTTTTCTTTCCAATCTCTTGTCAATGCCTTTTCCCCATCTCTGTGACTGTTTTCGTGATGCTGTTTGCTACCTCCAAGATTCACCTCCAACTCTTTACCTCAGTCCAGGTACAAGTGAGTCTAAGGAAGTTCACCCCTTCCCTGACACCCAGAGGGTGCTGACAGACCTCTATACTAGGGGAACAGCCAGAACTATAGACTCTAAGGAATAGATAAAAGAAGAAAACAAAAGGGGAGAAGGGTCTTTAAAGGTTAGACTCCTACAGACTCTTAGGGAGAAAATGTCTTTCCCTTTCTATGGGGACATGAATGAATTTTTTATCTAAACCAAGCTTGGGAGACTGAATAGCTGGAAAATGAAGAGCATTAATAATTTCTTCTTTGAGAGGTATGACTATAAAATGAAAGAATGAGTCATATTCTACTGTTTAGTCTATGAAACTAAGAACTGGTTTTTCCTTTGTTTCTTTTTCTCTTTCCCTCCTCAAAGGAACACATAGATGATTTAAGCAGCCTTCGATTACAACATACCTGAAATAATAAAGCATTGAGTGGGGAGGGGGAGTCAGCTGAAGGTGTAAACCCCCTCCAGGCTGAATGACTGCTTATTTCATCTTCTCATTCTAAATCAATGCTAAGCAAAGCACAGAAATGTTTACCTTTGTCTGATCTCTAATTCCCTAAATTTATGTGGAATCATGCACAGATGCGCTGGAAACCAGCCTGGAAAAGCATGGCATTTTAATTGATCCCAGAGCTTCTTGCCTCACGGCTCCTGCTGTGATGAAGCCGGCTACTTGTTCCAAAGATTCTCTGCCTGGTTGCCTAGCCACCAGCAGCTGGCCAATCAAGGTGTCCACATGGAGCAGAGGAAGTAACCAATCAATTTTTTAATTTCCTTTTGTAAACGGGAGTGAATCAGGGTGGATTTGAAATCTCATTAGTCAAAAGTACGATGTGTAGTGTGCATTTTAACATATGTATCAGTTGAATACATTTAGCATTGAGTCATAAATTCTGATGAATAATTTGAAAGCCCATTTCAGACAAGTTTGAACGTCAAGTTACTGACATTCTTTTAAATCAGTTTTCTATTCTTACTAGTCCAGACTATGTATAAAAACGTCAATAGACTTTCCCCCTAATTTAACACCTGCTTCTTTGAAAACCACCTCTTTATCAAAAATTCCTTCCAGAAACAATGACACCTCCTGTTCCAAATCATTGAGATTTAATATATTAGATTCACAAGTAACTAAATTTTTGCCTGCATTCCTCAATCCACCCACTCATCTGGTTTTTGTTTTGCCCCCCCCGCCCCCAATTTTGACCCTATTTCTCCATTCCCATGACCAATACTCTGGTCTAAGGCCCAGATTTCTTCACATTTGGATTCAAAAATAGCCCTTGGCTTTAGTTTCTCTAGTGCATTCTATAAGCCATCATCATCTTTCATCACTTCTATTCTCTTCTGGAAAACCTTTACTCAGATGCAGACCAACATGAGTTAAAGTCAGCACTTATCAATTGGTATATTCTAGCAAGTTGTCTTGCATCTCTGAGCCTCAGTTTCCTCATCTGTAAACACACAGATAGTTAGATTAAAGGAGATAATGTTTGTACTTAATCTGGCTCATGTTATGTACATATTATTTAGTGTATAAATATTTACAGGGTGGGACAAAAGTAACTTTACAGTTGTTCATATGGAAAATAATACAAAATTAATAAATAATAATACAAGAAAAAACTCTGTTTCGTGTACCTGCAACTGTAAACCTACTTTTGCCCAATCCTGTCTATTTTTATACATATCTTCTACTAGTATTTGCACTACTATCATTTAATGATCCCTATTTCCTTGTATTTTCAAGATCCTTCATAATCTGGCCTATATCACATTCATCCATCTTTACTTCCAATATCATTCTTCTCATACTCCTTTCCTTGCCATCAGGTACCCATCTCTCTAATCCAGTGGTCAGCAAACTGCAGCTCGTGAGCCACATGTGGCTCTTTGGCCCCTTCAGTGTGGCTCTTCCACAAAGTACTGGCTCTTCCACAAAATACCGACTTGTGCGCATGGGCCACGAAGTTTCAATCGCACTGTACGTGCGCGCCCGCACGTGGTATTTTTTGGAAGAGCCACACTGAAGGGGCCAAAGAGCCGCATGTGGCTTGCAAGCCGCGGTTTGCCAATCACGGCAGTCTAATCAAATAGTCTCCTCACTGAATCTCAGAGTCTTTCTGTTATATTTACTTGTATCATCCCTAACTCTTCTTTATTCTTCAAACTCAAGCACTACTTCCTAGAGTAGTGATGGCAAACCTATGACACGCGTGTCAGAGGTGACCCGCGAACTCATTTTTTTGGTTGATTTTTCTTTGTTAAATGGCATTTAAATATATAAAATAAATATCAAAAATGTAAGTCTTTGTTTTACTATGGTTGCAAATATCAAAAAATTTCTATATGTGACACGGCACCAGAGTTAAGTTAGGGTTTTTCAAGATGCTGACACGCCGAGCTCAAAAGGTTCGCCATCACTGTCCTAGAGGAACGTTCCTTTATTGTATGCTTCCAAAGAACAATGTTCATTTACTTCAGAAGACCTTTTCCCATTTGTAACTATATATCTAGAATGACTATTTAATTAATTATTGTTTGTTTCCCTATTATGCAGGGATTTATGTAAGAACAGGGACAATGTACGTTTTTGCTTACCACTCTATTCCTAGTGCATAATGTGGTAAGTGTGGTATAAATATCTGTTATGAAAATGTTGCTGAATTTATATAAATGGAAATGTCCTCTACTCTTTGCCTCCTTTCAGATCTCAAAAATTTATCTTCTGAAATATTTTATTAATTCCATTAAAGGAAATCAATATTCAAATAAACATTTATTAAAATCATTCCATGTGCCCTATACTATGATGGGTAATATAGAGGAATTATTTTCCTTGACTTTATCAGGAAATCACGAATTTAAAAAAAAATTAACTTAAAGCAAATGTTTAACTGTGTGTGTGGGTGTGAGAGAAAGAGAGAGAGAGGGAGAGAGAGAGATAGTGGAGTTGGGGGCGAGTACTTGGAAAAAGTAGAATAAGGCAATGTGGTCCAGCAGGGAAAACAAACAAACAAAAAAAAACAAGAGACTGAGAAATAAGAAACCTGCCATTTGATATGAGATCTTAGATAAACTTGAGTAATCACTTCTCCTCTCTAGGCCTCATTCCTTATCTTTTATATGAGCACATTGGACCAGTATTTCTTTAGGTTGTCTAAGTTCTGTGGGTCAAAACAAAACATGTGCTACTATTAACAAATCAACTGTGTGTCTTTGAAAAAAAATTTAATCCTCACCTGAGGACATGTTTTTATTGATTTGAAAGAGAGAGAGAGAGAGAGTGAGAGAGAGAGAGAGAGATCAGTTGTCTCTTGTACACACCCCAACCAGGGATTGAAACCCAACCTAGGTATGTGCCCTAACTGGCCATTGAGCTCCCAACCTTTTGGTGTGCCAGATGACACTGTAACCAGATGAGCTACCAGGTTAGGGCTCAGCTGTGTTTCTTTTAACTCCTTTAAGTCTGAGTTCATGTGGATAAATAAAGGTATTTTATAATCTGTTGTTAGAATGTTGTATTGTGCTTTTCTCTTGAATCCTATCCTATATAATAAAAGGCTAATATGCAAATCGACTGAACAGCAGAATGACCAGTTACTATGATGTGTACTGACCACCAGTGGGGGCAGATGCTCAATGCAGGAGCTGCCCTCTGGTGGTCACTGCACTTCTACAGGCGGAGTGCCACTCAGCCAGAAGCTGGGCTCTCGGCTGGCCAGTGTGCAGCCGCGGTGGCAGGAGCCTCTCCTGCCTCCATGTCAGTGCTAAGGAAGCTGTCGGTCGGACATCCTCCAAGGGCTCCTGTACTGTGAGAGTTAGCAGGCCAGGCTGAGGACCCCCACCCCGAGTGCATGAATTTTGTGCACCGGGCCTCTAGTAGAGTAATATGAGCCTTTCTCATTGTGTTACAAAAGACATTATAATCATCTTTTTTATTAATTCAATCCATGCATGTTGAACAAGGACTCTTTGATCAACACTGTGTGAAGGACTGTAGATAAAATGTAGACTGAGAGAGATGTGGTCTTGATCTGTAGGGAACTGATTGTTAGTGTTGGCTATATCTGGTAAGTGTAAGCTGCATATTGGATTCACCCTTTTTTTTAGAGTTGAGATCTCACACATTTCAATACATGATTATTTACCTTGTTTTATGATTATTGGTCTTTGTTGTTACTCATGTGCAAGTAATCTGTCTTTCAAAATTATAAAAATTTTAGAAGCTTCAGTATGTGTGTGTGATCCTAAATCACAGAATTTTCATGCCAATTTTGATTTTAAATATTTTATTCTATTATCACAAATGCACATAAGACTTGTCCGACAACATGTCCTAATGTATATTTAGAAATTTACTCATGTATATGTAAATGTATGTAATGGTAACATATATGGAATGCTTATTAGGTGACAGTACTTATCATGGACTATTTCATCTAATTCTAATAACTACCTTATGTGATGAATACTATCATACCCATTTTATGTATGGGAAAACTGAGGCCTAGAGTGTTAAAACACTGCCCTGAAATCACATAGATAGTAGCTGGTATATGTAGAATTCCAAGCCAGTTTCTGACCACTATGTTATACTATGCCTTTCCCATGCTATGCTTTTTTATGTATTTCTGTTCCTATACTTTACTCTTGTAACAGAATAAATGCTCAATAATTTCTTAGTGAATGTTATTTTGGAAATTTTATTTTGTAACTACATACATCTTTGCTTTTTTCTTATGAGCCATATCAGATTTAATAAGATGATCTGCATGAGAGAAAGGAGGAAAAACAGAAAGAAAGAATCCTGAAGATATTTTATGCCAACTTGGGAATCTCAGTGATTCTAAATTCTTAGAGAAATTTTTAAAGGCATCTACTTTCCAACCATCAGACTTAGTGCTTTGGGTGCATGATATTATATGGTCTTCAAAAATAATCCTATGAAGTAGGTGCTATAAATGTTCCCTTTTCAAGGATGAAGAAATGGAAGGTTTGCAAGATTAAGACACTTGCCTAAATTATTTACTCTGGATTGTAACACGGAGGGCTTTAAAAATACCAGTTGCCTTTACCCTCATTATATTCAATAGTAAGGTACCTTGTTCACTCTCTTCTTATTCTCTTCCCCTGCTTCCTTATTGAATTTTTAGTCTCCAGTACATGTGGCTTATTGTTTCCCATTATTATTCCTTGCTTCAAGGAGCGGAGATAATGTTGAAATGTGTTAAGCATATATGCTGGTATAGTTGATTAGTTCCATTAATATTATCTATTAATAGTAGTAGTATAAGTATCATGTGCACTTGCATTTTGGGCACACATAAGCTTGCTTCCTCATCTCCGTGAGGACCTTCTCTGTGTGTGTGTGTGTGTGTGTGTGTGTGTGTGTGTGTGTCCCCATCTGTCTGTCTATAATTGGTAAATAGTAGTAGTGTTAGATAAAGAGGGGACTCTATAAACCAGTATTCCAACAAATATAATAATTTATTTTCCAACTTTCTTGACAGTTTTGCTCTCTCATGTTCCTCTGACCTCTAGATGAATTCTGCTTAGGGAGTTCACTAAATTTTGAAGACATATTCACTTGATGGCTCTAATTTTTAGAAAGTCTTGTTTCATATTGAATTGAAATCAGCTTTTCTAGAATGGTAGGTGATTATACAGGGGGAAAATGGTGCATCCTTGCATCTTGAAATCAACTAGGTCTGGCCTTCACATATGACTCTATTATTACTATGGATCTAACTGAAGTTACTCAGGATGTCTGCCCCTCACTTTCTTTTCCTTAAAGAGGGATCATAATCCTTATTGCAGAGGGTTATTGTGATGTTTGATTAGGGTACATCTGCATTGTTATGATGTTCTCTCACAGAGTGCCTTTTACTCCTTCGTTCTGCCCCAATTCTTTCACATTTGGCAGGCAGTGCCCTTTCCTTTGAGCTGCATTAGGCTAGCAGGAGGATCTTAGTTCAAATAGATGGAGAAATGGGACTAAGGTGGCTGCCGGGGAAATGTGTGCTGGCTTCATTAGCTTCTATTAGATCCATTTTGCCACATTGCTCATAAGCTGGCCCTCCACAGTATCAAAGAGCAGAAGCCCTCACAGAACTATTGACCTTAACTCAAAATGGCTACAGGGGTTTCACTCAGGCACAAATCAAATCTGGAAACAGGTTCCCTAGAGAACTCAGCTATGAGCTGTGCAGCAGCGATAGTCACCGGGGTAAAGGGAGAATGGGAGAAAGCTATTAGTTTCTGTGGACTGACAGACTGAACAGCTCACAATGTCAGCATTGGTCTGGAGGAGGGTAGTGGGTATTGAATGTTTGAAAAACATCAATTCTCTCAACTTCATAATGTAAAGAATTCTTCTAGAAAATGATATGATGTATTGATATAAATAATACTCCTAGACAATAACATAGGAAGTGTTCCATAATATTCTTGGCAGATTAAATGCATGCATGATTCTATAAATTAATGTGTGACTCGAGAGTGCATAAGAGTGATTCAAAGGTATGTATTCATCATCTATCCTTTGAACCATCCATTCATTTATTCATCAGAAATTATATGCCAAACATTATGATAGAAGCTAGGGGTTCAAATATTAATATACCACAATGGCTTTCTAATAATTCTTTATCTAGTAAGAAAGGATGTGAATATATGTGTGTATGTACATATTCACATCCTTTGAACCATCCTGAATATATATATTCAGGAAAACTAATACATAACATGATTAGGGTAGTAACATCATAGCAGGAACTATATTAGAGGAAAAAAAGTGATTTCCGCTGTAGGATCTGACCCAGGAATGAAAGTGACATTGAAGAAACCATTTGAATTGGGCCTTAAGGAAAGAGTAGGAGTTTTCCAGGTGGTAGAAGGAGGATGAGAAGTGCATTCCATGCAAAAGGAATAGCATTTACATTTACATGCAGCTTGGGGAAAGAGCAAATAACTGGGGTAAAGAGAGGTCTTTGAGAAAAAGCTATAGGATCTGAAGCTTTAGAGAAAGGTTGAAATAAGACTTGGATGGACTCTAAATTGAGAAAGGAATTGTTTGTGGTAGATAAATAATTCTGACATTTATCTGGGCCTTTTAGGTTGTTGCATACTTTCCAACAGGTTCATGGGTTTGATCTGCCATATCCACTGGTCACTCTTCCTACAGTCAATGTCCTGCTGTGTTCAGCATTGCCACCTCTGGCCTGGCAACGTGCTGTCCTAACTAGGAGTCTTAAAATTCTTCCCAAAGCTGTAAAACCCTGAAAGTAACTAAATAATGTTACTGTTATGACTTTGTTAAATTAATGTTGGTCAAGTGGAGCACAGGATGCCAAATGGGGAGCCACGGTTCAAAACAAGATCACAGGATAAGTTTATTACTCACATGTCCTGGAGGAAGTGTAGGACATGTGGCAAGGGGCCACACAGGGAGGCCGAAGCAGAGTGCAGGCAGAGAAAGAGGCAGGACCTGGGACACATTAGTGTTCTTGGGTAAGTGGTTTGAGGTTCCCAGATTGATCAATTCAAACCAAAAAGAGCAGGGTCTTGGTAGCTCAAGGGGGCTGCTTATCTAAGGACCACAAAGGAAAGGCCATGGGAGGTGGGGAGACTGTTAGGCACAAGGGCTTTTTGGGAGTCCTATCAGGAATTTACATTTGCCTGGGACTGTCCTGTCATGCACTTGCATGAGGGGCTAATGTCACTTTAAGGCCCCTGCAGGCGAAACAAAATCGATAGTGAGACAGCAACACCATGAAGTAGTTTAGCTTCTGAACTCTCAAAAGTTATATTTTCCTGGTTGCAAAGTCTTCTCATCCTTTTATTTTAAATTTGCTGTCATGCTTTTCTTTTTAAAGTTTCCTTCTGTGGAATTTCCTTGTCAAGTTTGGCTCATTCATTTACTCATTTATATATTTTTAAATTTGATAAGTATTTAGCAAATACCTGTGGGTGGAGTGCTTTGTGGTTCTCAGGCAAAGGCCAGATTGGTCAAATCAAACCAAAACCCATTATTATTACTTAATCAAAACCATTATTATTATCTTAATATTCCTTGGATGTCATCATTCCTTGGATCTTCATCAGCTTAAATTTGCTTTATTCTTTCCCAGGTAGTTCTCACCCAATCACTTTTGTGTTTCTCAGATTCAAACACAAAATCCCTCAGGCATATTGTCCCTGGGTTGTTTATTTTCAGTGGAACTCTACAAGTTCTCAGCTCTTAATTTCAGGACTTACCTTCCAGAACCTTTTAGCAAAGAAGCTACCATAGTAAAGAACTCACTTTTAAGATGGCAAGAATCAGCTGGACTTTCTGCATCCATTGTGAGCAATATTGTTGATTCATCAAAAAATACGAAACAACCCAAATATTTAGTATGCCATTATGCATAGGCCACTTTCCAAGAAAACCCCAATTATTTACTCAGTCCAACATACAATTATGTATATCTTCTTGTGGACTACACTGCAGGGATGGGGAACGTGAAGGCTTTAGAGGTGAGTTAATTAAATGTTAGGAGGCTAATTTTTAAGTTGATAATTTTATGTGGCCCGTGAATGATGTTATAAGTATCCAAATGGACCTTGGCAAAAAAAAGGTTCCCTACCCCTGGACTAAAGATTATTCATAGAAAAAAAATGCATCCTTTAGTTCTGGCATTATTTTTCCACGAAAATGAAATTTAATGGTAGAAAAATAGAGTAAACGTTTGAGTGGCTAAAAAAAAAAAAAAGCCTAAAACTTTCATTGAACTTATAATGATTCAATAGCATTTCAAAATGTAAGATATTTACTGTAGAAAATAATTTTGCAAAATAATAGAGATATTACTATATCTAAATTTTGTATTTGCTAGATTTTTCTGAAAATACTAAAAATATTGTTTATCACCAGAAAGCTCCAGTTAGCATGTGATCAGCTTGGAGAACAACAGTACCTAGAACACACTATTACTGTTTTCTAATGCAAACTAAGATAGTTTTTACAACTGTAGGGCGTGGATTAGTGAAAATGCCAAATGCCCAATTTAATGACAGAATTCTTGGACAAAAATCGGAAACACAACTCAAGTTTAATGGACTGACAACACCTCATTAATGAGCTAAAACAGAGTTTTATGATATATTTTAAATTTTTTATTTTGTATTATTGCATTTGTTTTCTTTTCAGTTAAGTTTTTATTTCCTCAAGTTAGTGACCATATTTCTCAGAGGCATATGAAGTTGTAGACATAAGAGTTAAGAAGGCACCAAAAGAACTGTATCCTAGTCCTAACTCATCCACTAATAGTAGCCTTAGCAAGTCATTTGATCTCTGACTCCTATATTGTTTATTTATAATACCCATTCCCCCCCTTATAGAATTATGAGAATTATGTGAAGCAATGCATGCAAATGTATGTTAGGGATTTTAGATTCTGTACAGTTTTGGGGGCTATAATTCTAAATCATTCACACGTAAAAAAATAATCAGTAAATACATCAGATTTGTCAACAAATAATATGTTTGTGTCTCTTTGGGACCAAAGGAGGTTAGCTATTACTGCAAATTATACCTATATATTTTTTTCAAAATCATTCAGTTTATACAGCTGGTTTAAACAAACTGAGGAATGATGACTAAAACATTTATACTTAAAAAGCATAATTGTAATAATTTGATGTTCCCCTTGGTCTTTATTATGAGAATATTTTTTAAAAGCACTATTGAAATGATTTTTGTAGCTTTTGGCCTGAAAGGAATAAGTCCCATAGTGATCACAATGAGCTGGGGCCTTTCCTACTCCGTGAGTTTTACAATCCTGAGTTAAACAGAATACAGATGTCTGCAGATGAAAAGAAAACATATGAAATTCTCACTCTCGGGCCAGGAGAATTCAAGCCAATTCAAGTGTGAAGGCTAATGTCACAGCTGAAATAGAAGTCAAGAGGGTAGCTTTGAATCTAATTAAGATATGACAGTTTCACTCAGATCCAAAACCCAGGCACCTAAAAGCTGAATGTTCTCCAAAGGTGTGAAGGTGAAAATAAAATGTTTCTGGGAATTGGGCTGTGATCCAAAACTAATGAATTTCCCATAGAGTTACTAATCATCTAGAGCCATGGCCATCGGACACAAGACTGGGGAGATGGCAATTCCCCTTGAAACTATTTGAACCTCTCCTCCCTTTGAGGTCTGCAAAACTATTCTTCTCGTAAAGAGGAAAAAACTGAATTTCAGAAATAATGGAATTCAGATTTTCTCTCTTTACCTAGATCCCTATCTTTCAGGCATACTGTGTGTGTTGACTCCTTGCCAAAATTGCCAGGCATCACAAGGAAAATACCAGCACAGCTAGCTTAATGTTAACATTGTATAACCAGGTACGGATCCTTTGTTCCACCATGAGGCACTCCTTCCCAGAATGTTTCAAGTTTATTAAGGGTCACCCAGAAAATACCCCAAAATGAAGTAAATAAAAAAACCTGCAAAACTGTTTAGTTGTGTTTATTTTACACACACACACACACACACACACACACACACACAATAAAACATTGATTTCTATCTTCTCTTAAAGAACAGGGAAGATTATTCAACAAAGTCCACTTCAAAAAAAATATATATTGGAGAGGAAAATTGATAGCAGAATGAGAAAGAAATAAAAGAAAATAAAAAAGAGACAGAAACAGAAAGAAAGGAGAAGAACCTGGGGACAGAAAAAGGAAAGAAAGCTGAAATGGGTGCTCTCACATGTCTTTTACTTTCCTAAAGTTGATTACATCAAACCAATTAACATATATTTGGCTTCAACTATGTGCCAACTACACTGTTAGAGACCTAGATGAGTTAGACCAGGTGCCTGCCTCCAAGAGTTCACCATCCACTGATGAGATGAGCTGCAAAGTAAGGAGAACCAGTATTTATAAAAACCAACCATGACCAGGCACAATGATGCTTTACACACATAATTTCATCTTTGCGATGTCAGCCTTACATTCCTCTTTTATAAATGAAGAAACTCCGGCTCAAAAAGAGCCCCTACTATATGATGGAAACAAGACTAAAATCCAGATTTACTTAATGACCAAGCCCATGCTCTTTCCACTCTATCTTGCTTACAAAGTGATAAGTACTATATTTGATCTATGACCACAATGTTTTTGGAGAGCAGAGAAAAGAATAACTTATCTTATCTGGAAAATGTCAATAACCATTGTTTTAAAGCTTTAATATCTTCAATGTTCAAGACTTGAATTTAGAGCAAGGCTTACTAAAATATATTTTGCAAAATTTGAATTCTTCAAGTTATTGGCCAATGAGAGGTTCAGTGTTCAAAAAGTATGAGAAACTGCAATTCTTATATTCTTGTGAAAATCGTTAGTGTCTATTGATCTATAAAAGCCTCTCAAATCTCTTGTTGGCTTTAGTTTCTTGTTATTCCAAGATTTATGGAATACTCTCTTGGAAAGTCTGAATTAGAGGTAACATCTTGAGTGAGATAATTAGAACTTCTCACATCAGAGTGATCAGTTGCGATCAGAATGATAGTACAAGTGCTTCTTTTATTTTCTGAATTTGTCTTTAAGCAAAAATAATAGGTTGCTAGTATTTGAGCCAGAAATTAATGGTCATTATTATGGCAAATACTGACTTATCACATATCAACAATCACCATTCTTGCTTTCACAGCATCTATCAGTGTTTCCAACTGCGCTAAAGGGGTTTCTAAATTGTAGCATTCATAATTCACTTCATGACTATAATGTTCATATTTATGGTTAATAAATATTTCTGTTGGAATAATCATCACTTTATACCCTCCACTTAGTCCTTATATCCTGACTTTTAATCTAAAATATGGTCTTACTATTAAAACCAGTTATTTATTGTTAATTTTTCATTAATTTATACTTTTATTAAAGTAATACATGTTCATGATAAAAAGTTCAATGAGTACAAAAGAGAATAAGATAAAAAAAATTTAAAGTCCTTTTTCTTCCCCTCAGACACTACTTCTTTGCTCTGAAGCCATTATCTGTTACTTGTTTATAATTCTAGAAAGGTACAGGTATATGCATGTAGATTTTTTAAATAAAAAGATCATTTTATACATGTTGTTCCATAATGATTTGACATATAATTTGGTACCTTTATTCTCTTTCCATAATAAAAACATTTTATTTATTTTATCAGCTTTATTGAGGTATAATTTATGTATAATAAAATCCACCAGTTTTAAGTGTGCATGCTGATGAGTTTTGATAAATACATGTAGCTAATATAGTCGCAACACAATTATATTTCCATTACTAAAAAGATCCTCTTATATCCCTTTGCAGTAAAGCTTCTTCTCATACCCTGACCTTTAGAAACTACAGATCTGCTTTTTATTTCTACTGGTTTTACCTTTTCTAGCAATTCAAATAAATGAAATCACACCTTTGTAATCTTTGTAGCTGGCTATTTTCACTAAGCAAAATGCCCTTGAATTTCATCCAAGTTGTTTCATGCATTAATAGTTTATCCCTTTTTCTTTTAAGAGTTCATTTCTTTTTTTATCGCCAAATATCATTCTATTGTATGGATATACCACAGTTTGTTTATCCATTCATTATATGATGGACATTTAAATGCTGCCCAATTTTTGGCTACTATAAATAAAGCTACAATAAACATTCATGCATATATTTTTGTGTGGATATATGTTTTCATATCTTTTGGATAAACACCTAGAGTCAAATAGCAGATTTATATGGTAAATGTGTGTCAATAGGAAACTGCAAAATTATTTGCCACCAAGCTGTATCCTATCAACATGAGGGTATAGTTTGTGTATATGCTTTCAAGCTGGCATTATCAATATTTTTAATTTTAGCTCTTCGAGTGGCTATATAGTGGTATCTCACTGTGATGGTTTCAATGTACATTTCTATAATGATTAATGACTTTGAGCATCATCTTATATACTTATTTGCCATTTATATGTCTTTTGGTGAAATGTGTCCTTAAAATTGTTGCCCATTTTTAATTGAGTTATTTTTATTCTTGTTATCAATAAGAATTCTTTGTAGGTTCTGAATACAAGTACTTTATCAGGTAGATACATGTTTTGCAAATATTATTCATAGTCTGTGGCTTGTGGTTTGATTTTAATCATAATATTTCTTGAAGAACAATTTTTAAATTTTAAGTAGGTCTAATTTATCATTTATTATTATCTATTACTTTTTGTATCTTAGATAAGGTATTTTATTCAAACCATGATCACAAAGATTTTCTCCTACAAGTTTAATATGTGTGATTCTACACTTAGGTTTATTGTTACCCAATTCAAATTAATCTTTCCATGTCTTATGGCTTAAGAATAAAGGTTCATTGATTATCCAAATTTTCCAGCACAATTTGTGGAAAAGCTTATATTTAGAATTGCTTTGGTGATTTTGTTAAAAACAATGAAGGATATAAGAGGGAGTCCATTTCTGGACTATCCTGTTTCACCTAGGTATACTCTATCTTTACATTAATATTACACTCTCTGATTATTGTAGCTTTGTAGTAAGTCTTAAAATCATGTAGTGAAAGTTCCCAACTTTATTCTTCTTTCCCAAATTTATTTTTGTTATTCTATGTCCTTCACATTTTTATATAAATTTTAGATTTAGCTTATCAATTTTTACCCCCAAAAAAGGCATATTGAGATTTTAATTGTAATAGCGTAGCCACTTGAAGAAAACTGGCATCTTCTGGTCCATGAAGACATACATATACTTTATATATGTTGTTTTAGAACTTGTTTTTGACTTGTGTGTAAATAATTATTTCTTAAACAATGTTTCCAAAAGTAGAATTCTTGGCTCCAGGTGTATGTGCATTTAATATTTTGACAGATGTTGCCAAATTGCCCCCCACAAGGGTGTTCATAAGCATTCCTACCTATAATTATTAAAAAGTACCTTTACTGATACCGAATACTAGCAAATATTTAAATCTTTGTCAATATTACAGGCATTGTAGTTCCTTATTTTAATTTGCTTTCCTTTAATTATATATTTCAGAATGGTGAGGAATGATGCTGTGATATCAGTCATGTGTTGATGTGTTATTCCAGAAGTGTGGGTATGAGTGCTGTCTGCACAAGAAAAATACTAGCCGCCACTTGAGAATCATTCACCATGTGCCAGCCTGCACTGCCCCAAGTCCTTTTCTCACGTTATATCATTTAATTGTCACAACAACTCTATAACATCAGTAATGGATCGAGAAATTAGATATTTGCCTAACTGCCCAGCATCAGGAGAGTGCCCATATATCTCACACATTGAAACCAACCACCAACCAAACTAAAATGCCGATCCCAACAAATGAAATAAGAATTGAAATTCTAGCTGCAAATCTTCCTAAAAACAAACTAAGGAGCCAGCCCAATAATGTTAACAATTCACTGTTTCTTATGGCAAGCATATTTTCTCATTTTTTTTCTAAATATATAGGAGATGATACCGCCATCAACTGACTTCTATGTTTTATTCCTTACCTTTCAAAACAAGTACTCCATTAAATATCGCATAAGAGTGTAACAATGATAAACGGATTCATTTACAGGCCTCAGTTCTTCCCAAGCCCAACTCATTAGGTTTGAAGTGGTACAATTAGACAACATGGGGGATGGTCTGGCAATGTGAAGCCCAGAGAGCTCATGGGAATTGCAACTTTAATTTTAATTTGTGGTACTTCACTTCCGATTTCTTCTCTTTTCACTTCCAATCAGAGCTGCCAACTACTTTTTACATGCTTTCTGCAGCCTTGTCTGACTTCCCTGAGGAACTTACACTTGTTTTTCTCTCTATTAATGTGTGATTTCTCCTCCTGTTTCATTGTGTATAGCTACAGAGGTGAAGTAATTGAAAGCGCCCCTTTCTTTTCACTCCTGTAAATGAGGAGATCTTTTTTCATGTTGACAGCGAGGTCTCAAAGGCCAGAGTCTGTTTGTACCAGAAACTTGCTTTTCTAAACCTCAAAACACTTCACCATATGTTCAGCTCACTTGTTCTCCTGGCTGGTTAATTTAACCCATGCAAGACTCCTCTCTGCTTGGGGTAGGCACTGGAGACATAGCCTGCTTGTGAATTATTATTTATGGGGATGTAAACTTGCAGGTCACTTGCGATGACCCCTGGGTGCCTCACTGAACTGTGAAAGACACCTCTGAGGAGTGATTATGGATGAAAGATATTTGGAATTTAAAGATGAAACAGAATACCCAGGTCTGACACCTAGAGTTTTATTTAGTTCATAGTCAGTTAATACATTTAAAGCAAAGCAAAACATCCTTTCAAAAATTATCAACCTGGTGGCATCCAACCTGTTCCAAATGTCAGTTTATACATATGCATGTAATGTCACTGGGTAACATTAAAATGAGATGAAAAAAATAGAGGTGACAAAAATTAGAGTAACAATTAAAGGAGAGTTGTTCCCAAAACATAGGCTATAGGACCCTATACCTTTGCTAGAAATCAGTCATATATTTGACTTTCAATTACCTATGGTAAAAGCAAAAAACTTAAACAAAACAAGTTTCAAAATTCACTTTAGACATAACATGTGAACAACCCAGTTTCTCAGCAGTATATTTTACCCAGAATTAAGATCTGAGCTACACTTCTACTGGAGCTACACGTTAAGGAAACTCTAGAAGAGGGATGATCTGATGAGATTAGAAAGATCAATTTTATTTATTTATTTTTACTTATTTATGCATTTGGAGGTTATCTTCTCATCAGAAATTTTCTACTGGAGCTACACATTAAGGAAACTCTAGAAGAGGGATGATCTGGTGAGATTAGAAAGATCAATTTTATTTATTTATTTATTTTTACTTATTTATTTATGCATTTGGAGGTTATCTTCTCATCAGAAATCAACATTCATATTCACAGTCCTATGATCAATATTATAACTGACTCTTTAATATACCTCAATTTCAATATCAATTGCAATTTAGAGGACATTTTATTTAGAGGGGTCAAAACAATTTAGTCCAGGCACTCAGTTCTCTGATATTTTGTTCATTCAAGAACAAAATGTCAACTGTCCAGAGGAAAAGACTGGATAGAATATTACCAAGGCAATCCTCTCTATATCTCTTACAAATAGGCTTTTGAATATTACAACTGAGAAACTAAGATTTCTAGTTTATATTCTCCAGTAGGAACTCAGAGTACCGATAAGTTTTGGTAATCAACTGGACAAAGACTAGAACTAAAATTTTAAAAGGCTGTTGTTAACAAATACGGTGTTTATTTTGGTCTTCATTTATTACTTCCAGGCCTGAAGCTAAAACAGGCTGAATGGAGCAGGGATGAGCCAGCATGTTGCTTGAGCTATGAAAAGCCAAGTTGAGGAAGTATTGCAAGAGGCTGCTGGAGTTACAATAGTTGTGAGGCCCTAATCTACGCTTGTGCCTGCCCCACCCACCTGGCAGAGCATCACTACTACATTACCTCTACTTTCTAACTTAAACGTGGGGCATCTTAGGATGCCTAAAGAGATCGAGGCCATACTCTCAACTGCAAACTCTCCCTTTGAAGCTATAAGTCTTATTATATCATGGAGACTTTGAGACTGCAGAAAGCTGTGAGCCCTCTTCCCTTCTTCCATTTCCACCCTGCTCAGGACTCTAAACACCTTTGTGCAATATTTTGTGCAGTTTTGGAAGGTATATGTAACTCGTGATAACCAGATTAAGAACTCTGCTTTTAAAGATTTTGCAGTTTACAGGAAAGTTCAGACTCTTTTAATGGCCTACGTGTTCACCTAGATAGGCTGTGTCTCTGTCTGTGTGCTCCTTTCTCTCTAAGCTCATTCCTTACTGTTTCTCCAACCCCCAAACCTTGAATACTTCAGTTTCTTAAAGCATGTTGATCAAAACTGCCTGGTACTGGCACAAGAACAGACATATAGACCAATGGAATAGAATAGAGAAACCAGAAATCAACCCAAACTACTATGCTCAATTCATATTTGACAAAGGAGGAAAGAGCATACAATGGAGTCAAGACAATTTCTTCAATAAATGGTGTTGGGAAAATTGGACAGACACATGCAGAAAAATGAAACTAGACCACCAACTTACACCTTACACACAAATAAACTCAAAATGGATAAAGGACATAAACATAAGATGAGAAACCATAAAAATATTAGAGCAATCCACAGGCAAAAAAA
>NW_005361201.1:2599287-2625462 GCF_000412655.1 Myotis brandtii
CTTAAAAAGGGAACTCCCATTTGACCCAGTGATCGCACTTCTAGAAATATATCCCAAGAAACCAGAAACACCAATCAGAAAGGATATATGCACCCCTATGTTCATAGCAGCACAATTTACCATAGCTAAGATCTGGAAAGGGCCTAAGTGCCCAGCAACAGATGAGTGGATTAAAAAACGGTGGTACATCTATACAATGGACTACTATGCTGTGGTAAAAAGGAAGGAACTCTTACCATTTGCAACAGCATGGATGGAACTGGAGAGCACATGATCTCACTCATTTGTGGAATATAATGTACAACATAAACCGATGAACAAAAACAGATCCAGAGACAGAGAAGCATTGATTAGACCATCAAACCTCAGAGGGAAGATAGGGGAGGGTGAAGGTAAGCGGGAGAGAGCAACCAAAGCACTTGTATGCATGCATATAAGCCTAAGCAATGGACACAGATACCAGAGGGTTGAAGGGGGGGTGGTGGGCAATGCAGGGATAAGGACACATATGTAATACCTTAATCAATAAAGAAAAAAAGGAAAAATAAAAAATAAAAACATGTCAATTCATGCCTTAGAGTATTTGATTATGCCCTTCCCTGTTCCATCTTCCTGGTGAACTCTCATGGAGCCTTCCAGAGCCAACTCAGAACACTAAGTTCTCCTTAGTTGCTCACTTACCTCTTTGCCCACAGAGTATTGTACAGACTTCTATAGAGCATTGGTCACTCTCTACTGCAATTATTTGTTGCCATGAGTGTCTCCCATATTAGAAAGTGACTTTTAAGAGCATCAACAATTTCTTAGTTGCCTCTGCATCCCTAGGATGTAATTCCTATAACATGGTTGTTGTTTACGAAGCTTTTCAGTGTTTTAGAAACTATCCAGAGCCTTGCAGTCCTCCTATAGATTATAGAAACAGAAGCTCTGAGAGGCATTTATGGAGACAAATGCTGTATGAGATTCCAGAACTAAGAAGATCTATGGTATTTTGGAACATATTCCTGTGCAGAAAATTGGTTTGGCCAAACATCTTGATGTGTTAAAGAGGATATTTACAAGGAATTTGATTTAATTAAGGTACATTCCCCATGATTAACTGCTAGACATTGTAATTACTGAGTTGGAAGTGTTACAGAAATGTCTAACACCAGAAGATTTTCTAGAACAGCTTATGCTCCCTCATTTTCAAAAATACACAATCATCAGTCAAATTAGTTGGAATATTTTGCAAGTGGATCATGGATTGATAACTTTATATTCTTCCAGACTTGAAGAATGAGAATCTTTGCTAAAAATATTGCACTGGCCTGGTCAGTGTGGTTCAGGGGTTGAGCGTCAACCTATGAATCAGGAGGTCATGGTTCAATTCCCAGTCAGGGCATATTCCCAGGTTGTGGGCTCAATCCCCAATGTGGGGTGTGCAGGAGGCAGCCAATCAATGATTCTCTCTCATCATTGATGTTTCCACTCTCTCTCCTTCTCCTTTCCTCTCTGAAATCAATAAAAGTATATTTTTGTAAATGTTGCATTGTGCTGCATGATATAATGGAGAAGAGCTTTATCTCAGCATGTCACCTAATAAGTATTTTTAACCCCTTGGGATCCTTAATTATGAAATGGGCTCAGATGTAAGGTGAGGATTAAATGAGAGAAGGGATGGGGAGAAGGGTGGTATATTTAGTAGGGCCAGAGTTGTTTGTGTTGAATGCATGGAGCATTCTTGGAACAAAAGGTATGAGTGGCAGGGCAAGATAAAGACCGTGAGAAACAGGAAGTGTGATACTGGCCTGTGAAAGTAGAGCAGCCTCTAATTCTTTTTGCACAATTACTCCATTGCTTTAAAAGTTTCCTGGAATCGTTAAGCAGTTTCAGGGAATTAATATGGTAGCGACAATAAAGCTTTGCTTTGAATTAAACTCTTGACTTTGCCTCAAATTAATATCTACCATTTTGAATCTTAAATGAGGTGGTAAGCTTAGTATGTGTTTATAGTTTTATTTCATTCTTATAACAATCTGAAAAGAAGTTATTTTTTGTCATTATTATTTCCATTACACAGGTGAATAGACTGAGACATAGAAACATTAAGTAATTTGTCCAAGGTAAATTAGTAAGTGGTACCTAGATGCAAATCCAGGTCATTTAAAACATAACTACATCACCATACTGCCTCTGTGATCTTCAATAAGTTAACCTTATTGAGCTTTTAGATTCCTTGTCAATGAAATGGAGGTCATGATTTCTACTACCTGTCTTGCAATGATATTTCAATAAGTCAATACATAAACATTTCCTCACCATAACTGCAGGATCTATACAGCTTGTTAAAAATAAAGATTGATCTCAAAAGTGTGTGTGCATGTGAGTGTGTGTGTGTGTGTGTGTGTGTGTGTTCATCTCAGTCTCAGTCTGAGGAGTGAGATATTTTTTACCTGCTCACACTGAGGTACCACAGGAAATTGACTGGTAGTTGGCAGGCAGCCTGGGGTTATATGACCCAGGCTCAGGGCTCCAAAGCCTGCCAGTGTGCAAACCCGTCAGGCTCTGAGGCAGGCAGGAGGGATCCATGACCAGGATGGCGATGTGATGAGGTAGTTTGCACCCACTGTTTGTGCCTTCTAAAGAACCTATAAAGAAAGCAGAAAAACTTCGTATCCTTGAATCAGTTTACACCATGGGGACCTAAGAGGTGGGAAAAAGGAAACTGGGCTAGAATAAAGGGTTTGCTTATTTTTCTTCCTGCTTCATGAACAACCAAAGCCAAGCTGTTTTTGTAACATTTTTCCCCTGGAGTATTTGTGTGGAAAGACAGCAAAGGTACTAAAGAAATTTTGCTTCTATAATTTAGGTCCAAGAGCTTCAAGAATTCTCCCTAAATGGTGGGTTAGACACACACACACACACACACACACACACACACACACAGAATTGCTATAGAATACTTAGGATACAAATTCTATACTATGCCTCAGATATAATAATGTAATTAGCCTCCAGTATTACATAGTTGAAAGCGTATAGATTTAGTGAGAAGACATACTTAGTGTAAAATACCAGTTCTACCACATGTGTCTTTTGGTCCATTTCTTAATCTCATAGCCTTGATTTTGCTCCTCTATAAAATAGGAATAATAATAATACCTTGCAGAGTCTATTTGACAAGTAAATGACATAGAGAACATAAAAGCAACTAGAGCAGTGCCTGGATCAGCAAATGTTGGTTGCCCTTCTCTACAACAGGGGTTTCTCATAGATTCCTGAACAATTTTATCATGTTAACCATCACTACTACTCCACTACAATTTTTCTTCTGTATTTTTCCCCCCCAGGATATAGCACTCACCCTTCGCCCTTAAGTGAAGGAAATTCTTCTTTTGCCTTCTCACTTTACCCCATTCATAATATCCATTTTATAATCTCACACTTGACTACTGAGCAAGGAAAAGATGTGTCCATGCAAGAGTACTGGTGCCTTTTAAATGTCCCTCTTCCTGAAGCAGAAATCCTGCTGAGTATGAATAGGCTCATGCACAGTATTTAGCTATTAGATTGCCTAAAACTCTAACTTGGCTGTTCCATGCTGTACTGTTCACTCCATTTTCATGAATCCCCTGTTTACCAATTTTTCATGTTTTCTGTCACTTCATTCTTGCTTTATTCTTTGCCTCTAATTATGCTGCCAAATCTCTGAATTGCCTATTTTGAATATAAATAGTATCTTTCTACTTAGACTTGATAGATTAGTGAATTATCACATAAGATAGAAGGAATCAAGGTGCCAAATATGGCACTGGAGGTCAAGCATGAATTTGGTGCAATCAGCAAGGATGTTGTTTTGTCAAATAAGGTGTCAAGTAGGACTTTCCAAAGCAGTCAGCATCCCACAAGGATGGGCACAAAGAGAATCAGGGCATGAAGACAAGTATTGCAGGGTCTGTAGAGCCTCATTTAGGATGGAGAGTAAAGAACTGCTGAAAAGCATGGAGGGATGTGAGAACTAGAACAATTTCTTTCCAATAGAAGCAGTATTTGTTTGTTCGTAGAGTTCCCATGGCCTTCAATTGGTTAAGAATGAAGCATTTAAAGACATATTGTGTGTGGTAGACACCTTGGATTTTATGATCAATACTCCATTTCTAGGAATTGCTCCTTCATTTAAACTTCATTTGCAGGGGAAGAAGCTACGTTTCAGTTTTTCTCCTGCTCCTTGGCTACTCTAAAGTGGTCCAGGGGAAGAAATCTAACTCAAATTGGGCCAAAGATCCTCTTCTCAAGGACTTCTAGACTTGGGATCTAAAGTGTAAGAAAAAATGCTCAGAATCTATGTTTCTTTCTCCATAAGAGGAAGGGAGAAGCCACTCTTTTGAGAAAGAAAAAACTGTACATATAAAAAAGAGTAAAAAAACTAATTCTAAACGTGCCAAATTGTCCCTGGGGAGCCCTTGCTGAAGTCATTCTCCTGATTGGGACAGCCTCCTTTCCTCTTCGACGTTGCCCATGCCTATCATAACCCATTCATTCCTCCAGTCTCTCCTCCCCTGAAAAGCCCTCCCTGACCACATCGGATGCCAGTCTTCTGGGATGTCCCTTACATGTGCAGCTTGATTAAACTAGTGATGGATTGAAAATAAAAAGGCTTTTTTGTATTTTCTTTACTTTGAGTTTGGTTAGTCCTTCAAATTCCCTAAACAATTTTTACACATTCAACTTGGAGACAGATTCCTTTGTATTAAAGCTACAGAATTTTGTATCACAAAAAAGCACTTTCAGTGCATAGTAGTAGAGATGTCCATTATTAAGGTATATAGACATGGAAATTTTTATTAGAATATTTCCAATGACCCCATGAGGTAATATTATCTGACAATCTGCTTTTGGACAAGTGTGGGTCTAGTTTTATGCTTTTGAAAACAAGGGAATATTGCCTTGGGTGGTGCTCAGTTGATTGGGTGTTGTCCCATGCACCCAAAGGTTGCTGATCCAATTCCCAGTCAGCACACATGCATGGGTTGCAGGCTCTGTCCCTGGTGTGATACCTGCAAGAGGCAGCTGATTAATATTTTGTTCTCACATCAATGTTTCTTTCTCTCTCTCTCTCTCTCTCTCTCTCTCTCTCTCTCTCTCTCTCTCTCTTCCTCTCTCCTCTTTCTCTAAAAAAATCAATAGAAGTATATATTTTTTTTAAAAAGTGAAAGACAAGGGAATATTAAAAGATCTCAAGTGGTCATATTGGTCTAAGTATGTAAATAAAGCTCAGATAAATGTATTTGGATTTTTAATTCCACATGAAACAATATTTAGGATAGCCTTTTTGTCTCAGTTAAGGCTTTAAAATGGAAAAAACAGTGACCTAAGAAAGAGAGGGAGAGAGAGAGAGAGAGAGAGAGAGAGAGAGAGAACTCTGGCTGTGTCTGTGGCAGCATTATGAATTCAACTGCTGTACCCAATAGTGAGTATTGACAATAGGAGAGGCGACACAGCAGACGGTCAGCACATTCACCCAAATGTCAGGCCGTGGCATCATTAACATAGTGCAGTGTCCAATAACTCCGAGCTCCCTACAGATGGGGACTGTGCAGGAATAATTACTTGGACATCACATGTACTTCATCACTTCCAAATTAGATTTTACTAATCCACCGCTTTATTCTCAGTATAATCTCATTACCACGATGGTGTTTCTTTTTCTTTTTTTTCAACACCTTGGAAGATTTATTGCTTCAAACCAATAACAAGATTTAATGATTGCCAAAGGACATATTATTTTAAGATTTAGACTGATGTGACTGGGGCTGTGGAAATGCATTCCTCTTTTTCTTCCATCCCCCACACTCTAAGAAAAATTTTAAGGTGAAAAATAAATTATAACTCTATATCTTGATTTTCCTTTTTACAATAATACAAATAAAACCATGTTGCAGAATGCTGCTAATTATCTAGAAAGGAGAATAAGGGTCAACTGGTCATTATACACAGACTCTCCTTGTAAAAATGCATCTAGAAAAAAATGTCATCTACTCTCTAGATATTTTGTCCTATGTATTTTATTTTTTTTCTCCACTAATAATTAGGTAAAATGGATGTTCTTGGTGTTTTCTTTTTCCATTCATGTTGACCCAAAACAGATGAAGTTAGAGAATGCCGAATGATTTTTTCCTCTCAGACAGTGTTGTGTTTCAAGAGCTGCAAATTCTAGACCAGGCCAGATAGGAATTCTTTTGTTCTTCCACAGGGTAATTCAACACAGCCTGGTTATTTTAATTGACAAGAACAATTTTATAATATCATGGGAAACAAGACAAATCATGATGAAAAATTACCAAAAACCAATGTCTTCCTCTTATATTTCTTTTATTAATTGCCTGAGAATATTTTCCTAATTACACACATACTTATACACACCTTATATAATGTCACACATTATCTAATTTCCATATTAGAGTAGTAAAATATGAGATTAATGATAGGCCAAATGACTAAACATTAATATATATGTTATAATATATATAATTAGTTGCATTTCCTTTACAAGGAGGTTGTTTGTAATATGGGACAGATATTGTCATTATAAAAATAATCAAGATCAGCATGTTTTCTGCACTGAGGGAACATAAAAAGTAATGGGGAAAACAAACAATTACATGGATGGTTATTATATAACATGATGAGTGAAGTATAGGGTACAACAGACGAATTCTCCTTAGGAGCATGAGCAGGGTTTACTTTTGTCGAATGTTTGATATTTGATGTGTTCCTAATTCCCTCTTCAGAGATCCAGCCTTCATCTGGGCTATGTCCTTTCTGTGCATGCCTATGAATTTGTCAACTAATTACCATCATATGCCTTATACTCAGGGTGTTAGCTAGTAACTTTTCTGCTAAAGGAAGAAATACAAAGCTTTGGAAGACCCAGATTTTGGTCCTGGGTTGGGCAGTAATTGATGCTCTGTTCTTGGGATGAGCTCAAAGTGTACCCAGACTTCAGTTTCCATGTCTATATGGTGAAGATTTGAACTAAAGTAACCCTATGGATGTTTGGAATTCTGAAAAGTTCATGAATTTAGTTATCTTTGCAGACTATCCCCTTGCATTTTTACAGAATATATTCAAAGATCATTAAGACCTACAAAAAGGGAAAGGAAAATAAGAGAAGAATTAACAATAACTAAGTACCTGTTATGTGGCATTGATACTTTACAAAAAAAAAAAAAACACAAAAAAACATAGGGCTAGAAATTATATCCCAGGAGTACTCTGTAAGTCTACTAACCCACCCAGAGAATATATGAGTTGAAATTCAAACACAAATTAAACACTAGTGATGGTAATTCAGGTACCTACACATGGAATTAGGGATAATAATTAATAATTTGAGTAAGAGAAGACTTCCTGGAATCTGAGGGCACACAATTTTTTTTAAAGGCTGACCCTGTACATCTACACTAATAAAAGAGAAACATGCAAATTGGTGTCACTCCGCTACGCCCACCAGCCAATCAGAGTGACTATGCAAATTAACCCAACAAAGATGGCAGTTAATTTGCATACACAGGAGCAGAGCGAAGAGTGAAGGCTCCGGCCAGAGTGAAGACTGAAGACTGAAGAGGCTTGGCTTTTCCGCTGCAGCCGGACCAAAGGCCTGGGTCCCGGGTGCCGGAGGAAAACCAGTGCTGGCAGACAGGGGAAGGAAGGCCTATTGCACGAATCTCTTCATGCAATGGGCCTCTAGTCTGAAATAACCATGTTTGAGAAGTCAGGGAAAAAAAGAAAAACAAACAAGGAAACAACAAAAACTGAGATTTTGTACATGGAATTAGCTGTAAAAACTCACAACCCTAATTTACAGATGTATACTAATACCATCAAGTCAAGATCCTTGGATGACAATTTCAAGCAGTACCAAACCAGGAATGTGTTTTCTTCACTATTCTTTGGAATGTGTAGATTATTAATGGTTTTTCTGGAAAAATAGATGTATACCATTCTGCCATTGAGACTAGAAAGACAAATGTTTTTCTCTATGACAACAACATGATTAAGAAGTTGCATACTCAGGTTTGCCTTAGAAAGCAATGGGTCACACACGAATTATATTTAGAAAGAATGCCTCAAGATTATAAAACTAAAATTATTTTTTTTTATGGCAGAAGTCTTCCACTCTTTAATTGGCTTACTTTTAACAATTTGATGCACCAGGTCAAATCTGTCAGCTACTAAGGAAGTACATTTCAGAATTAATTTACCTCACAGGGATTGCCAGGAAGTTGCTCTATTGTGAATTTTTATGGCTATGGTGAGTGATTAGTAACACCTGTTTCAAAAAAAATTTCCAGTCATACTTAATAGTGTAGAACATTGAGCCTTGGCTAGTCATTTATTTCTGTGTTAGAGCAGAGCCAAATCTGCTTCCTAAGGGAAATTTGGACCTATCTCCTAGGCATTCCTTTGAGCAATCTCTGTTTAGAACTATGTGGCCAAACAGCCAAATGTGCTAGGTAGGCTCCTCAGCTTTTCTTGTTGTATATAAACCTTATCCTGTTCTAGAGTTATTGAAAATATACAGAACTGCTCTTCATCAAAACCTATAATGTCTGCACTCCAGCCCTTTAGTAGAGAGTATTCAAAATAACTGCCATCCTTTTCTTAAAGCCCAATGAAAAGAATCAACATCCATGGAAGATTATCTGAAAGATATTCAGCCCAATGTCTCTAAAAGATATTCTTAAATCAAGACCAAGTATGAGAGAACTGCATAGCTGGGCTCCATTGTTTTAGCACCTGGTTGAATGTTTCTTACTAAATTGCCACTGGTTTTGATGGCAACAGCCTGCATTACAGGACATTACAATAGACAAACCCTTTGTTAAATGGATATTATTGAGCATGTTGTTCATTACACTGGTTTGGAATAGCAGGGGAAAGATGGGCTAGGAAGCCCTAACTTGTGTGGAAGCTACAGCGAGATATAGACCTCAGAATCTGCACACTGTACACAGGCATTTTCTCTACTTTTCTTCTTCATTCTCCTTTGGCCTGATTTCTTCAGGGTTTAATTTTTGCCCTGCTATATTTTATATAATTATAAAGTATATTTATTTAATAAGCTTATTTATTACATAACCACACACACTGAAGTGAGTATAGCTTGATGAATTTTTATTAAGTGAATATACCTATGTGCCCACCACCTGGAGGAGTAAAAACATATCAGTGCCCGGCTCAGAAACCACCCCAAGAGCCTCCTCTCAGGCACCATTCCCCATTCCTAGCTTTGCCAGGTTTTGAACTTAGAGGGAATCATATACTATATATTATTTTGTGTTTGGCTTTCTTTACCTCAATATTACTTGTTTATGAGATTTACCCATGATGTTCCTTTGTGTAATTGTAGTGTGTATATTTTCATTGATCTAAAGCAGCGGTTCTCAACCTGTGGGTCGCGACCCCTTTGGGGGTCGAATGACCCTTTCACAGGGGTCGCCTAAGACCATCGGAAAACACATATATAATTACATATTGTTTTTGTGATTAATCACTATGCTTTAATTATGTTCAATTTGTAACAATGAAATTGGGGGTCACCACAACATGAGGAACTGTATTAAAGGGTCGTGGCATTAGGAAGGTTGAGAACCACTGATCTAAAGTATTCTACTTCATGAACATACCACAATTTACTTAATGATTCTATGGTTGATTGACATTTTGGATATTTTAGGTTTGGGGCACTCAAATTATGCTTCTATAAACATACTGTTATGTGTCCTTCTGTTGGATTTATATGGACTATTTAAAATAATTTTTGCAAAGAATAAAGAAGGAAATGGATATACATGCAAATATACATAACATATTGTGGGATGTGGATGAACTTCGAACTCAACAATCTGAATTGTTTAAAGCAGAAAAGTAAAATGATCAGAAATAAATTTTTCAGCAAAGTCTTGTAAAGAATGTGTTGTAATGGAAAAACAGTAATAGAGGACAATTGACATGATCCAAATGGAAAATGATGAGAATGTCCACTAGGGGGAGGAAGAGGGAAAGATTGAATCAAAATGTTTGAGGAGATAGAACTGAACCTAAGGACCAGGTGATTGACTATGAGAGGTTGAGAAATAGACAATCATGATTACTTGAGCACTGGGAAGATGGTACTGAGTCAGGTGGTTTTTCCTGAGCAGGATGAAAGGGTGATTTCTTTCCCGGATTCTTGTCCAGATGGACTTGAAGAATGAAGCCATGGACAAAAGGTGGTAGATGAAAGGGTGGAAATATATTGGAAGTAAGTACAGACTCCCACGTAGGAAGGGGGTTCCAAGGGGGTAACCCACTAATCTCCTTTTGTCTAAGGTTTATAAAGAAAAGGTTATTTGTCTCTTCATACTGCCTTCCAATTGGTAGACTATCAGCTTCAAAGCTCAAAACCCACCTGATGCCCCCCTCTCCCTCTCCCCCTTCAGTGGTAGAATTCTCTCCTGTGAAAATCTGTTTTCCTCTTTCTCCCATTTGTCATCATTTCTCTGTCCTCTGTGAAAGTGTGTTTCCTCTTTCTCCCCATACCCTGTGGCTTCCCTCTATCGTATGTGAATGGATGTCTGCCTCTTCCCTTATCCTGTGGCACTTTTTTTTTTCTGTGAATGTCTGCCTTTTGGCAGCTCCATAGCCCTCATCTATGTAGTCCTCCCCCATGGACCCTCTTTATTCCTAAAACTCCCTACACCTGCCTATTTTACCCCTAAAACTCCATTCAGTAGTCAGTGCCAAAAGATGGAATAGTGAAGAGAGAAAACTTATTGGGTAGGAGCAAAGATGCTGAATCATGAATTCCTCTTTGGCTATCTTCATTATGAGAAAACTTCCCCCCAAAAGGATGAATACGTGTGAACAACTGGAAACTAGACCAGAGGAAGGATAAACAGTGAGTATTCTAATTTTATGAGTAGGAGCAGCTGCTTTTGTACATATGTTGATATATCCATGAATTCCTCTTTGGCTATCTTCATAATGAGAAAACTTCCCCCCAAAAGGATGAATATGTGTGAACAACTGGAAACTAGACCAGAGGAAGGATGAACAGTGAGTGTTCTATCTCATTTTAAGAGTAGGAGCAGCTGCTTTTGTACATATGTTGATATATGTTTGTGTTGCAAGAAGAGACCAGGTAATCAATGTGCCTAAATGGAATGTAGGTTGTATCTGGAGGTAAAGAGGAAAATAATTTATATGTATTTATATTGTGCTGAAATTTCAAAAGTCTCTAAATAAATTCCCTCCTCTCCTACATTTTCCTTTCTCACTGCTAGCACTTCTGTTCAGAACCTCAGAATCAAAACTATATTCTTCAAAGGGGCCCTTAGAGCTTATTCCTCCCAATCCTCTTTGACTTTATGCTGAATAACTGAGACTGAAAGAGGCAAAGTGGCACGTCCAAAGCGCAGAGTTAGATAGGGAGCCAAAAACAGCACCCAGGTCTCATTTCTCCTTGCCTTCCTCTCTTAGAAAATCAATATCAACTTCTCAACTGGTCTCACCATGCCCAATTCAACTTTTATCAATCATGTTGCCTAAGGATACTGAAGTTTTGAAGTTGTCAATTTATGTTCAAAAGCCTTTTATTTTTTTCTCAATGTCTGCAAAATAAAAGACCAAACTTTCGAGCACAGTATCCAAGGTCCAACTGAATAATAGCCTCATCGTTCACTCCTAGAACCCAATCAAATAGAATAATTTGCCATTTCCCAAATATTTCTAATTCTTGTCACCTCCAACACCTGATCTTTACTGGCAAAACCTCATTCACCTTCCAAAGCCTGTTCTAATTACCAACTACACCATGAAGAATTTCCTCCTCCCCCTAAATTATGTCCCTCTCTGAGCATATTTTCTCAACAGATAAATGGATATAGACTTGTGCTAGGAATTAAATTACAAATCCAAAACTCCTAACAGAGAGTTGGTCGTGGAGTGGGCTCTACCTCTTCTTTGAAGCATTCTTCAAACCCTCATAGTTTTGTATCTGTTCCTTACCTGCACCCTTGTATTTTGCATTTGTAAAGTTTTATGTGTATTGGACTTAATCCTCTGGCTATGTAGTAAGTATTTCAGGGATCATAAAGTACTTAGTGCTGGAGCCAGGCCTCATTCTTCTTTGTATCACCAACTCTAGCTCTGTGCCAGGCACTAAGTAGGTGTTCAATAAATGCTTCAAGTATTAATGTGAACTGATTAAATCCACAGCCCAGGATGCCTCCTCAGCTTCTAGACCTGAACACTGAATTTTGCTGGAGAAAACATTACAATGGAGGAGTTTGGGAGCTGCAAACGATTAATTCCTCCCACAGAGACCTTTGCTTTCTAACTGCCCCTAGGCAGTACTCTTTTTCTTTCATAGCAGTTTCTATTTAAACCCTCTAAGCCAGTGGTTCTCAACCTTCTGGCCCTTTAAATACAGTTCCTCATGTTGTGGCCCAACCATAAAATTATTTTCATTGCTACTTCATAACTGTAATGTTGCTACTGTTATGAATCATAATGTAAATATCTGATATGCAGGATGGTCTTAGGCGACCCCTGTGAAAGGGTAAGGGTCGTTCAACTGCCAAAGGGGTCGCTACCCACAGGTTGAGAACCACTGCTTCTAAGCTCTCCTCAAACTTCCTACTTTTTTATCTTCAAGTAAGATATATGGCCCCCTACCTCCCTATTTCACAAAAAAAGTAGAAACTCTCTATTTCCTGAAAACTCATTCACCAATTTATTCATATTCCCCTGACAGTACTTCCCCACCCCTTATTCTTACTTCCAGTTTTGCTCTCCCAATTTGTTGTTGCTCCTTCTCTGTTAGGCTATTTCTTCAACTGTGTTCTTGATTTCTAAACTTGCCCACGTCCTCGGGTATGTTTCCCTACTAATTATCTTATTTCTCATCTGATTCCTTCTCCACTGACTCCTTTCTACCAACACACTTAGTTGTCCCCAACCTTAAAATAATAAATCATCCCTTGATGTTAAAATTTCTTAGATACCACTACATCATGTTGTTTCCTTTCTTGAGTCACCTACATTTATTGCTCCTTCTCTCTCATGTACCCCACAACCTACCTTTAAGTCTACCTTTTGCCACTCAAATGAAAATGTTCTGGCAGAGATTGACAGTGGTTTCTTGATTGCCACATCTGAGAGATCGTCTCTCTTCCATGGCCCACTCATAACCCCCCATCACTCTACTGCTACCTTCATGGCCTCCTCCTCCTCAGCCTGTTCCTTAAGTGTCAGTGTTCCTCAAATCCTCAGCTTTCTTCTTTTCTTTCTCTTTAAGTGATCCCATCATCTCCCATTACTCCATGAATTTTTTTATATAATAATGGCTCTAATAGCTGTAATTCTCTACCTGATCTCTCCTCCTTCCTCCAGACCTGCATTCCACCCGGCCACAGCACCTCAAACTCAGAGCATGCCTACCATGAAGTCCCAATCCTCCACTTTCCTCCTCACAGCTCTCTTCCTCCCTCTCTCAGGGATAAACACTACCAGCAACCCAGTGGTCCAAATCAGAATGTGTGGGCTCACCAGTGAAAACTCCTTTTCCTCACCTTTTTTCTCAGCGCACTAAATGACTTGTCACATTGTGTTGATTCTATCTCGTTACTAAATCTCAAACCTGGGCACTTCTTTCCATTTTCATAACCACAGCTTTATTTCGAAGCTGTATTCCTTTTTATTTCTATTACTGGATGTACCAGTTTTCTAGGGATGCTAAGTAAGTAAATAAATAAATACCACAGACGAGATAGCTCAAACAATAGATATGTATTTGCTCACAGTTCTGGAGGCTACAAGTTCAAGATCAGGGTGCCGGCAGGATTGGTTTCACCTGAGGTTTCTTTTTTTTGGCTTATAGATGGCCACCTTCTTCTTTTGTCCTTCCCTGGTCTTTGCTCTGAATGCACACATGCCCATGATGTCTCTTCATGTGCTCAAATTTCCTCTTCTTGTAAAGACACCAGTCAGATTGAACTAGGGCCCAACCTAACAGCCGTATTTTAACTTAATCACCTCTTCAAAGGCCCTATTTCCAAATAAAGTCACAGTCTGAGGTTCTGGGGGTTAGGGCTTAAACATATAAATTAGGGGAAGGGGGCACACAGTGCAGCCTCTATAGCTTCAGTATTACTTTCCTAGGGCTGCAATTACCATGTTATGTAAACTGGGTGGCTTGGAATAACAAATGTATTGTCTCACAATTCTAGAGGCTAAAAATCTGAAAACAAGGTGTTATAGTTGGAGTCATACAATATTGGCTTCTTTCACTTAGTAATATGCACTGCAGTTTCCTCCATGGCTTTTCAGAGCTTGATAGCTCATTTCTTTTTAGCACTGAACAATATTCCTTTGTCTGGATGCACACAATTTATTTATCCATTCATCTACTGAAGGACATCTTGGTTACTTCCAAGTTTTGAAAATTATGAATAAAGCTAATATATTTGCAAATGTTTGTGTGAATGTAAGTTTTCAACTTTTAAGGGTAAATGCCAAAGAGCACAATTGCTGGATCATGTGCTAAGAGTATGTTTAGTTTTGTAAGAAACCACCAAACTATCTTCCAAAGTGGCTGTTCCATTTTGCATTTCCACTGCCACGGACAAAAGTTCCTGTTGCTCCACATTCTCTCCAGCATTTGGTGTTGTCAGGGTTCCATATTTTGGCCATTCTAATAGATGTATCATACTATCTTATTGTTCTCATTTGTATTTCTCTGAGAACATATGATGTGGAGCATCTTTTCATCTGTGTTTGTTTTTTTTTTTTGCCATCTGTATATCTTTGATGAAGTATCTGTAAAGCTCTTTGGCCCATTTTTTAATCTTTTTTTTAAATTGTTGAGCTTTCAGAGTAGGCTTGGTACATTTTCAATAATAGTCCTTTACCACATGTGTCTTTTGAAACTATTTTCTCCCAGTTTGTAGCTCATCTTGTCCTTCTCTTGACATTGAGTTTGTTGAGCAAAAGTTTTTTTTTTAATTTTAATGAAGCTTATCAATTATTTCTGCCAGGAATTGTGCCTCTGGTGTATCAGAATGATTATATTTTCGAAGTCAAGCAAAAATGGTTCCAAAAATAATTTCAGGTTGAAAAACTGAGAAAAAGATTTGTGTTAGGAAATTTCAAAACAAAATTTGCCTGTGCACTTCAGAAACTTTGTGCATCTCTTTCACTTAGTCTTCCTGTCTCCATAAGTTCTTATACAAGTTTTATAATCATGGGAAGTATTAATATTTCAAATCTTGGTTATTTGTAGAGTAAGGAGAGACAGGGAAATTAAATGTAATGGCATTAGGATCTCATTTTCCTTCTGCAGAGCCCATTCATCTTTAGGAAATATAATTATTCTCTCCTTTATATTAGTACTTTCCTCAACAAAAATTAATGGCCCTATAATCCAAAACCTTTTCCTTTGACTTAGATGAGAACAGCTTGAGGACTCAAATAGCCTTCTGATTTTTAGTCATTGTGGAAAAAAGAAAATGATGGCATTTTAATAGGTCAAATCACATTATAAGGAACCGTACATATTCTATGTATAAAATTACAATACTCTTGATATATTAATCTAATAAAGGGACAGCTTTCTAAACTCTTATGGATTCTAATTGCTCAACATAGAATATTTTGACTTACTTATGAAGTAAACATTTGTATTATTTGTGACTGACAACTTTCCAAATTTTAATACCTTATTTTTTTTTTTAGTGATTACCACACTGTCTAGGACAATGATAGTGGACAAATTTATTTTGTATGTGAACTTTAAAAATATCTTCTAATATTTTGTTATTAAAAATGATGTTTGCTGAAAATGTATTGAAGATGCCCTTTATCAGATTAAGATAATTGCCTTCTATGATTAGTTTGCTAAAAAGTCCTTATCATGAATGGGCACTTAATGTTCATCTGTTAAATAGGATCATGTTTTATCTTTTATTCAATTAATGTTGTGGATATATGTATATACAGAGGGGCCTTGACTTACGAGTTTAATTCGTTCCGAGACCGAGCTCGTTAAGGAGCTCGTTAACTCAAATTACTCTGTCAACTCAATGCAAAAAATTGGCCGAGAGACAGCTGGTATCTCAAAAAACTCGTTAGTCGGGACACTCGTAAGTCAAGGCCCCACTGTATATATATACATATCTACATAATAAAAGCCGAATGACTGAACGAACAGTCGCTATGATGTGAACTGACCACCAGGGAGCAGACGCTCAATGCAGGAGCTGCCCCCTGGTGGTCAGTATGCTCCCACTGGGGGAGCACCGCTCAGCCAGAAGCCGGGCTCTTGGCTGGCGGGAGCCTCTCCCGCCTCTGCAGCAGTGCTAAGGAGCAGCAAGCCGAGCAGTAAGGAGTGAGCAAGTGAGGGGTGAGGAGGGAGGGGTCCCGGACTGTGAGAGGGATCCCAGACTGCGAGAGGGTGCAGGCCGGGCTGAAGGATGCCCCACCCCGCCTCCAGTGCATGAATTTTGTGCACTGGGCCTCTAGTATATACTAGTACAGACAGTCCTCAGGTTATGTCAGACTCGATGTACATTGTTGCATGGTTATATTGCCATCTCCCATTTATTTATTAAAAAAAAATGTTCTGTAATTTCAATGTATGTACATATGTGCTTTATGTTTTTTATTATTTATTTACCACAAGTAAAGGTCAGGAATTGTTATCTTTCTTTTAAATTGTTTTTACTGTTTCACTTCATTACTGCTGTGTATGTGCTCCATGTGAGTGACATAGGTGCTTATGTAGGTGGGTTCTGACTTAAGGCAAAAATTGCATTACTATATGTCACACCATAAGAACGGATCTCCAACATAACCCAAGGACCTACTGTATACTAGTATATTAATCCTCAGCCTAGGATTTTTTTTTTTCATTGACTGTTTTAGATAGAGTGGAAAAGAGGGAGAGAGAGAAAGAGAGAAACATCAATGTGAGAAAAATACATTGTTTTGTTGTCTCCCACATGAGGACCAGCGATCAAACCTGCAACCCAGGTAGGTGCCCTTGACTAGAAATCAAACCTATGACCCTTCTGGGTGTGGGCTGATGCTCTAACCACTAAAAAGCACCAGCCAGGGCTTTGGTTATATATTTTATTAAAGTCTGTGTAAGGTTTTATTTTTTTGTTGCTAATAGTTACTTCAGCTCTTTTGGTTTGTCTTTGCCTAGTATATCTTTTATTATCCTTTGAATTTTAGCCTTTTTATGTCCTCAATGTGTTCCTTGTAGGTACAATAATCAGTAGTTATTTATTAAATGACCCCTGGAAGCCAGACTCTATGTTAAGCACTGGGAATACAATAGAGAATAAGATATATACATTTCCTGACCCTATAGGATGTACATTGGCATGGGAGAAATAAAATAAATATGTACACAAGTAATAAATAACTAAATCATTATAGATTGTGATCCACACTATAAGGAACAGAAAGAATGTTAGGATAGAGGATAATGGATGCTAATTACTTTACTAGTAAATGGTAGAGATAGGGAAAACAACTGAGAGAAAAAGCCAAGGATGTGAGCAGCAAGGAAATCCAACATACCAGATAGGAAAATGCATGCATGTGTCCAGCTCTGTATGAACTTTGCATGTTCTAGGAATTTGCAAAACAGCACTCTACTGTGAACATTGTGAGCAAGCAACTGGAGGGTCCTAGAGGCTATTAGAGACAAAAAGGAGAGAAGATACAGAGCACTGATGTCATAATAAATAATTAGTATTTGATGATAATAGAAAAATATTGAAAGTTTTTAGATGCAACATTTCTTTCTTTAAAAACAAGGATTTTTTTAAGATTGAATTTTAGGGAGAGAAAAACACTGATCCCACAACCTAGGAATTGAACTGGCTAACCTTTCCGTGCACAGGAAGATGCCCAACCAACCGAGCCACACCAGGCAGGGGAACATTTCTAACTTATGTTTCTAAAAGTTCAGAATGATTTCTATGTAGAAAATGGATCTAGCGCTGGTGGAAATATAAGGAGAGGAAATACAGACACCAGATAAAAAGCTCTTGCAGTGAGGAATGCTGGTGGCTTGGATTGAATTGGGTAGAGTGGATGGATTTGGAATGCATCTTGGATGTAAAACTAATAGAACCTGCAGGTATTTTGGATATACGGAGTAAGTGGCCAAAAAGAGTCGACATGCTTCTCATGTCCAAGTCTTATAGTGGTAACTTTAACTGATAAGAGAGAGATATGGGGTGTGGAGAGAACATAATATTTGTTTTGGGGTATATCCATGTGTGACCTCTGGGGAATGGTTGTGGAAAGAAAGAGAACAATTTTGAACACATTATTATTGAGATGCCTCTGAGACATACAAATAATAATGTCAAGTTAACAGTTATATACACACATCTGTAACTTCGAGGGAATGTGTAGACTAGAGTTACAAATTTTTAAATTGCCATCATATAGAATAGCAGTGAAGAGAATGGTTGTGAATCAGGACTTCCTGGGTTTATGTTGTTTTGCAATTTACTAGCTGTGCAACCTTGGGCTCTCTAATTAATGACTCTCTAATCATGAAATTTCAGGTGGAGGCAAACATCGTGGGGGAAATTATTTAGGATAAATACTTTTGGAAGCAGGATATGTTTTAGCTTTCAATCAGAACGCGCCAAACCAATAACCTACACCACCCTTGGTATGAGATCCACCTTTGAACCTCGCCCATTCAGTGCCAAGCATATAGTAGGTGTGAAGATAATGTTTGTGGGCTGAATCATACTAAAATATATTGATGATAGTCTGGATTTTTAAAATTATGTACTCTGCAGAGTGTTCTAGGAAATTGCTGAACACCACTGGCTCACTAAGATGTTAAATGGATCTCTTGCCAAATTTCATGCTAGGATTGCGTGTACATCAAGCTGTTCTAGTACACTTGCCAAACAGACTCCCTTCTCCACTTCCAGTACAAACTTACAATTCAAAATACACACACCAAAAAGAGTGATTCATTACAATTTTGTCCACTCAATGAAGTCATAATCCTCGTCTGATTCAAACAACTGGATTTTTTTTTCTATCAGCTAGTGTTCCTTGGCTGTGCATAATCTCTCAGAGACATGTAAATGTTTATGTGATAGAATTGTCAAAGGGAAAGAAAAGATGAGAACCTATAGTTGAACCAGTCACTGGGCTCTCCATGCTGGTAATAAATATTTTGGTGCACTCTAGTGGTGGAAGGAGATAGGCTAGAAGACCTGATGATACACTAGGCTTAGCAATAGCGATTGTAATTTTGAAAAATATTCCAATTGTGGATTTCAAAATGTGACCAATGGAATGTTTCATGTAAAAGGTAGACTTTGCATATGAACCTTGACCCTCTCCACCCAGAAAATACCTAGAAGAGAATAACTACATTTCTTTAATAGAAGAGCACCTTCATTTAAATACAAATGTAATGTGTGTTGCTGAAGGTTCCTGTCTTTTGTGACCATTTTATTTTTAACAGGAGTGGAGTTCATTGTGTTCTTCTCATAGTGGCAATAAGAACTACCTTCCCCTAAAGCCATTAGGGACTAGAGTATGTACATATGAACAAAAAAGATGGCCATAAATGCAAATTAAATATTTGCACA
Organism: Myotis brandtii; assembly: GCF_000412655.1. Lineage (NCBI taxonomy): Eukaryota > Metazoa > Chordata > Mammalia > Chiroptera > Vespertilionidae > Myotis > Myotis brandtii. The sequence continues at coordinate 2,618,952 of NW_005361201.1, forward strand.
CACATGGATAACTGTTCATTTTAGATGTTTTTTTTTTGTGGTTGCTTCCTACCTTCTCACCATACCTCTGGCTTTTCCTTCCTGTGCTTAACCCTAACTCCCAGATCTCTGATCATTTATTCCTTGGCTCACAAGAACTTCATTTTGGCACCTCTTTTTCTATTTTCTTGCTACCATTTATATTTGGAGGGGTAATTTGCATCCCCACACATTGTAAATTTCGGGAAGACCCAGCTGTGCCTGAACACCCCTGCTACTTCATAACAGCCAGCACAGTGCCTACTACGTAATGGGCATTTGGAGTATCTGGCGAGTGGGCAAATTTGTGAACATCCTGACCTGCTGTTTTACTAAAGTTCTCAGCTCAGGCTCAAAAGCTAGCTAGGAGGAAGCTTGGAACTCTTCAGAGCTGTTGTTTCTTTGAGAAAACCAGGTGCCATGAAAAAGAGTGGATTTCACATTATCCCCTTCTCTTAAGGAATCAGCATGATCTTCTGGTTATGGTATTTCTCTTTGGGGTATGCTAATGGGAAAGGGAAAATTCACTCAGACAGCTCATTTTCCAAATTACCTTACCAAATTAAAAGTGTGTGTGTGTGTGTGTGTGTGTGTGTGTGTGTGTGTAACCAAAGGTGAGAGGGAGACAAAATCCATCCACATGTGGTTCAGTAGAAAAACACCAGGTTTGGGAATCTGGAGAACTGCGATGGATGCTCTGTAATCAACTTACCACATGGCCTGAGGCAAGTAATGGACTGTCCATAGGCCCCATATCTTACTTACCAAACAGAACCATCATACACAGAAACTAATGAATCAACGGATACGAAGTGTCCACATAGCTCTAAGGGGTAAAGGTTTTTTGCCATTACTTTTTGTAAAGCATCTGGCTTTGGGAATATTATGTTTTAGCTGTGGGGAAAATGTCTTTATTTATTCAATCATTTCTTTAACAAATATTTTTTGAGCATCTATTATGCCAGGCACTCTTCTTGGAACGGGACATATATACCATTGTGAGCAAATCAAACACACTTTTGCCTTCGTGGAACTTGTATTTTAGTGAGAGAGAACAACAGTGAATAAGCAAATAGCATCTATATATATAAAAGCCTAAGTGACCGGAATGACCAGAATGAAGGTTGCTGTGATGCACACTGACCACCAGGGTGCAGATGCTCAATGTAGGAGCTGCCCCCTGGTGGTCAGTGTGCTCCCACAGCCAACCTCCCCCGGCTGGCCAACCTCCACTGTCCCTCCCCCGTGGCCAGCCAACCTCCTGCAGTCCCTCCCTCCAGCCGGCAAGTCCAGATTGCCTGATCGGGGCTGACCCCTGGGCTGGGACAGGGAACCGGGGGTGGGCGGCAGCAGACACAGTCTCTTTCCCAGGAGGGCCGAGGGCCAGCTCCTTCCTCAGGAGTGGCGACCAACCTCCTGTGCCCTGTCCTTCCCCCACCCGGCAGGTCCTGATAAGCCCGCCGCCTGCCTGCCGCAGTGGCAGTGCAGTGGCGAGGGAAGGAGGAGGGGGGGAGGCGGGGAACCGCATGGTGGTGGGGCCTGATGATGGTTTTTTGGCATCCGGCATCCATTTCTTCCACGCCCAGCCCGGTGACCATCACCGCCTCTCCATCCCAGATCGGCCCTGATCGCTGGCCAGGCCTAGGGACCCCACCCGTGCATGAATTTCAGGCACCGGGTCTCAGTATAATTATATGAACATAACAAATTCAGCATTGTGAAGAAAAAACAGGATTAAGAATGATGGAGGATACAGTTTCATATTTGTTGGCCAGGTGAATACTCTCTGCAGAGATGACATTTAAACTAAGACCTGAATGATGTGAGAGAGTGGGCTATGTGAGTATGTGGGGAGGAGCATCTGAGACAAAGAAACAGATTGAACAAAGGCCTTGAGGTAGGAGAAAATGCTTGAATGGGCTGGAGGAATAGCAATGTCACACCTTGGCAGTGGTTGGAGCTTTGGCTCTTGCACCAGAGAGTCGCAGGTTCAATTCCTTGTCAATCTCTCCCTCTCCCTCCCTTTCTTCCACTCTCTCTCTGAAAATAAAATTCAATGAAGAAAAAAAAAAGTCACTGAAGTGATCTAGCAAGAGGGAAGGAATAAGGCGATAAGATATAGAGAAGGAGCCAGGTGTCATATCGTGTAATAACTGGTAAGCCATAAAGAGATTTTTTTTTTACAATAGTTTTAGGGTTATAGAAATGATGCAAATATAGTACCGTGGTCTCCATGCCCAGTGTGCCCTATTATTAACATCTTACATTAATTTGGCACATTTGTCACAACTAATGTACCAATATTAATACATTTTTACTAACTAAAGTCATACTTCATTTACATCTCCTTAGTTTTCCATAACACTTATTTTTTTGTCTTTGGATTTTTTTTCAAGATACCACGTTACATGTATTTGTGTCTCTTGGGGCTCCTTTTGGTCTGTAACAATTTATTAAACTTTTGTTTTTGGTGATTTTAAGAGTTTTGAGAAGCCCCAGTCAGATATTTTATAGAATGTTCCTCAGTTTGGGTTTGTGATTATTAGACTGGGATTATGGATTCTTCAGAGGAAGACCACAGAATTGAAGTGGCCCTCCCATCACATCATACCAAGAGTGCATGTTGCTAACAAGACTTAGCATGACTTATCACTGGTTTTGCTAACTTATCACCCAACTGAGGTGTGTGTGTTGCATGCCATGAAGTTGGCTCTGACTCCTGGCCCCCCTGTAAGTGAGCGATGGCCACAATGTCCTGTCCTCAACAGCTCGGCTCAGCTCCTGTAGACTCATGCCTATGATTTTTATGGAGTCAGCCATCTCGTATTTGGTCTTTCCCTTTTCCTGACTCAGCTAGTGTTTGTCAAATTTCTGTAAAATTATTTTTCTCCCATGTTTGTACTGTACCTTGCATAAGGGCATTGCCCCCAGCTTCCCACACGTAAGGGGTGGGGAGTTATATTCCAGCTCCTGGAGGAGAGAATATCTGCACAAACTATTGGAAGCTCTTCTGCACAGGAGATTTGTCTATTCTCATTCATTCATTCATTCACTCAACCCTGTATTTATATCAGTGTGGACTCATGGATATTGATTTCATACTTTGGGTTATAATCCAACACTGCATTATTCGTTTATTTCTCAACTTGTTCCAGGTGTAGCCATTGGGAGCCCTTTTAAGTAAGTTCCTATGGCAAATATAGAAGGAGGGTCTTGTAAGGTGGCTCTTCAGTGTGGCTCAGAGGTGGAAGGTGGTTTGGCAAAGAAAGGTGCAACAGTGGAATGAGAATGGGCTGACTTTGGTATATAATTTGTAGGTTGAGCTTACAGTATTTCCTGATGGATTGAATGTGGAGCGTGAAATCCAAGGTGACTCTGAGGTTTCTGTTCTGAGCAATTGAGTAACTGGTAATACTATTTATGCATGTGGTGAACGTTGGAGAAGGAGCAGTTTAGGGACTCTAAATAATACAAGATATATAACCCAGCCATGTTAAATAAAACTCCTCAAAAGAGCAGTTCCCTTGAAAACCTTGTTTTGACTGGTTTTTATGAGGGAAATCAGCAGCATGATTCAAACACAGGTTCCTGGGCCAAGAGAGGCAGATGGTAGCTGTTTCTCAGGCTGGAACTGTAAGGGAAGAGTTTTGGATTTTTTTCTGAATATAGTTTCCAGTATCTTAGTATATAAATATTTCCTTAGTTTATGGGCTTGTTTTGTCTGTGTACATTCAACTATCATAGCCCTGGGTGAAGTTAGTTTTCTGGGAATCAGCGAGCTCAAGCTGAAAATCAAATCGAGACAGCCCTTAGGAAGATAAAATTACTCTTTCCTACGAGTGAAAATATTGAAAGTGAGACTTGGATTTTGGATTATGATATTAAGATACTATATAAATTTCCAAAAGAGTTTATGAGTGATTCTTTCAGCCAACGGATTTTTCTAGGGGCCTATTATGTGCTAACCCTGCTTATATATATGGGAAAGAGTTGAGTCTGTCTAATCACCCAGGGGATTAGAGATAATACTGTGTAGAAGGAAGCTAGCCTAGGCCTGGCCCATTGGTCTCCTATCAATGGAACATATTATTATACTATGTATCACATACTTCTACCCCTTTGGCCCATTGTACATGCTGCTCTTTATATCTGGAAGATAATTGCCTCTCTTCTCTGCCTTAGACATCTTAGCTTGTTCAAGATACTACTCTAATGCCATTCACTCCTTTTCTTACCACTCTTCATTCTTAAGCACTTGGTTGGTTCATATTCAAACAAGCAATATTTTCCAAACTTTATTCACTTTCCTATCTCTTGAGGTCTTTTTCCTATAGACACATACACTTATAGCATTATTAACCATATAATTTGATTATATTGATACATTATTTGTACTTAATTCAATTTCATCTTATGCAATAATACTTGTAAAATCAAATCAAAACTTTATGGTTCTTATTGTATTATTCAACACATTAAAATTACATATATATATTATATATATTATTCATAAAAACAATATGATAAAAAACCATTTCTTACACCATCAATGGAAAGTATACTATGATTTGGGAATCCTGGGTTTATTATGATGAATTAATAGATTGCTTTAAATAGTTCCAATTCTCTACCCTCCTTCTAACCTTATCCTTCACTGTGCACCTTTGTAGTGCTCTCCCACTAAGGACAAGGTACAAATCCTTGCCCTCGGGCTTGACCATGTGACTCACTTTGGCTAAAGGAATGTTAGTAGACAGAGTGCAAGTGAAAGATTGCAGGCCAGGATTAAGGTACTTTGAGTGAGGTAATTAGGGTGCAAAATTTAAGGGAGCACTCACTCTCAGAGTTATGTCTCAGATTTTATAGACTTGAAAAAGCTATTGGGCTTTCTCTTGCATTTCTTCCAAGACAAGGAAAAGAACATACCACTAGTCCCAGGAGAAGTATGAGAGACACATGAAGCAGAGCTGCCTCAGCCTAGGTGCCTGACTCAGCCGAGCCTGAGGTAGAGCCCCCAGCCAACTAACAAAAGCCAGTCAAGATCAGCCAATCCTCATCCACTTCCCAGCAGATACACTGACCTGTGAATTTCATAGTAAACAATAATGATTTTTATTACATGTAAGCATTCAGTAAATGCTCACTCTAATAGTTATTACTAGTTGTGTTACATTCAGTTAGTTTCTTAGCCTCTCTCAGCCTGTCACAGAAAGGGATATAATAATAACTACCAACTACCTCTCAGGGTTCAACAAGATTGTGTGTCTATTTCTATTCTTGAGTCACCACCAGAGCTTTTGGTAATACGGCATATATGATGCTATCTAATCAAAATGTTCAAAGTGGAGGTTGCTTTAATAATTCATGAGTATTATTATTCACCTTCTTTCACATATTGTTTGATACCAGGATTGCCATGAATAACATAGTAATATTTTTTGGAGAATTTTTTAAATGCTGTACATGCATTAAGTCATTTAACATTGATAACTTTATGAAATAGGTGTAACCTCATTTTGCAAAAGAAAAACCTGAGACGTCAGAGCTGGTATATAACTATAAGGTAACACATCCAGCAAATATCAGCCCAACCTAGATCTGTCTCCTTCTTCTCTAGTAGTAAGCTGTTTTCTAAATACCACCTATAATTATACTACCCCACCATAACAATAGTTTTTTTTTTAATTTCTGTGCTATCTTATCATATACATATTATTCTTATAGTTGGCACAAATGTAATTTAATCCACCATAACAATAGTTTTTTTTTAAATTTCTGTGCTATTTTATCATATACATATTATTCTTTTTTTTTTGTAGGCATATGGTTGTCTGTTTTATTTTCTTTATCTTTCTATATGTTTGAAATATTTCTTAATTTTAAAAATTAAAATATAGAAATATTTTTTAAAGAGCTGAAAAACAATTCAAGTATTTTCCCTCTGATCTTCTTCAATGCAGTAAACACTATGCAACTCTCGTGGGCCAGGAATGGGAGAGTTAGTTGTCAGAGACGTGGTCCCAAATTCAAGGCCTACATTTCCTAATGGGGAGAAAGATAACAATTATTCCTTATCCTTTTAGGTAGCTGCCAATGACAAAAACAAGCTGCAGTTTTTCATTTGAGCTAAATATAAATGCAACAAGGAAAGACCCAAGTGAAGGGCTTTCCTCAGGGCCACATGCTTGGCTGTCATGCCCACAAATGGCAGTCACAAGTTCCCTTTGACTGCCAAGATGTCACTGGATGGTGGTGCCTATCTTTGCTCGTGTGGCATAACCAGGGCTGCTGGACTCTAGACCATTTCACAGACTGTGTCTGCAGAGGCCATGCTCTCCCCCGTCCACCAGGATAATTGGCTTATTGGGTTAGAAAGATTAAAAAATGGAGCTCACACCCAGCCGGCGTGGGTCAGTGGTTGAGTGTTGACCTATGAACCAGGAGGTCACGGTTCAATTCCCAGTCAGGGCACATGCCCAGGTTGTGGGCTTGA
>NW_005361201.1:2625756-2646985 GCF_000412655.1 Myotis brandtii
TTAATTATGATGTAACAATGTAGGTTCATCAATTATAACAAATGTTCCACTCTGGTGGGGGTGTTAATAATGAGGGAGTCTATGCATGTGTGGGGATGGAGGTATACGGGAAATTGCTGTATCTTTCTCTCAATTTTGCTGTGAACCTAATACGTACTGCTTTACAAAAATAAGTCTTTTTAAAAAAGAGCACAGAGTCTAGTGGGGAAGACAAATATGAAGATCAAGACATACGGTCCATAAAAGGGGTAGAAACAATAGGCTAAAAGATTTGGGGATGTGAGAAGAAATGAGATTTTCTTGGAATCAACAGAATTTCAGATCAGCCTTACTTCTAGTCAATGAGTATGTGCCATTCAAATCCCTATCTGAAGGGTAATATGGTGTCATCCCAAATTGCTGTTGGCAGAGGATGCTTTATGGAGTTGACATAGGAACCTACCAATTGGGCTTAAACTCTATTCCACTCCCCTCCTTACCCATCCACCCAGGTCATTGCATGCCTGAGAATGTTATTCAGCATAGACCATATACCACCAAGGTGACTGCGGACAGAATATGGTGAGTTACAGGTATAGAAAGGAAGAAAAAGAGACAGGAGAGACAAAGAACAAGTTCTAGTAGTAGCAGGCAACATGCAAAAATTACTGGTGTTTCATCATAAAGGCCTGAATCAAGAAGTAGGTTTCCCAGCTGAGACCTGGCTACATCCAGCAAACGGATGGCAAAAAAAGACCTGGAGGCCTCCTCACTTTTAGGTAAACATAAACTACAAATTGAAAGCAGAATGTACTAGTATGTCCCCCAGAGTTTGCTTATGATTCTGTGGTAGGCTAAATAATGGCCTCCAGATATATCCCTGCCTAATCCCAGAATCTGTGAATGTGGCTTTTTATGGCCCTACATATTATTCTTATAGTTGGCACAAATGTAATTTAATATTCCACTATTCACCTAATGTTATGAATAATGTTATTTATTAAATTGGTTATTATTATCCTTCCTAGTGACAAATAGAAACAATTGGGTGACTTTTCCCTATTTTAAAAGTTAATGTTGTCTTCAATGACTTTGCACTTAGGGGTAATATTAAAATTAGCATGTTAATGCATGCAGTATTTTACTTCCTTTGAAATATTTTCTTTGGAAAAATTATCAAAAACAAGATTAGTCAGCTAAATTTTATAAAATGTTTTATTATTTTGATAAATGTTGACAAGTTTTTAATGTATTTATCAATTTTCTCTGTGACCAACGGTGAATGTACACATTTCCCCAATATTTTGTGACACAAAATATTACTACTTTAATTAAGTTAGTAAATGTAACAGACATCTCTGTGTTTTAATTTGTTTTTCTTTGATAGTGAGTCCATTTGTAGTACACTGTCACCTAACCATTTGGTGCAAATATTGCTTCAAAACAACATAAAATGGTTTTTAAATTCAGCAGTGTTTTTAAAGCTACTTATTTATTGAATTGAATAAAAAAATTATAAATTTGATGGATAGATATTATTTTTCTAGAAGAGGAATGCTACTCTGTGAGCTATTTATCACAGTTTTAAGAACCTGTGATTTTTAAATTTTACTTTAAGCTTGACCCGTCTCCCATGAATGTCTTATGAATAATATATGACAGCTTCAAAGGTATCATGGCAGCAATTAAGTACCTCATAACTTATAATAATACCAACCCTTTCCTAAAATCTTGGATTTAAATGTTAATTAAGCAATTAGAGGCACAGGGGACAATCGCCAGATGATGCCTCCTGGTAGAGTGTAGTTGGCAGACAAAAGTGATGAATTCTATTAAGAACTTGTTAAACAAAAAAAACCACCAAAAAACCCTCAAACAGCCTAAAATAAAAACCAAAACAACAATCTGAGAGATAAGAGCTTATTTTGTTGTGGGAGGCTTTTTTCATTTTTATGGGAATTTTGACAAATGCCATTCATAAAACATACACAAGAACTCTTGCAAGCTTTTCCTTTGTGAATCATTTTTGAACTGCTGATTTAAGCAAATCCTTCAAAATGGAGCATCGTATTAAAACCAAATACATGAGGTACAGATGGAGAAGCCAGCTCTTAGCATATGTTTGGATTTTATGGATGAATGCTTCTTTCTGATTGGCCCTACATATTAATGAATTTTCCTATCTTGGTATAATCCAGACTAGTTCACCCAGTTCAAAAGCCTTTCTCCTGTGATTTATCTGCCCACTCCCTCAACACCCACCCTCCAAGTCTAACTGAGAAAGGCTCTGGCACTATGATGTCATCATGCAAGGTTCCAGATACCCTGTTTATCATATTTATGAATAAAATCTTTGGTTGGAGGAGTGAAGGCAGTAAGAAAGTCACCCATAGAAGAATTTAATACTAACTTGCAAAAGGCACCATCTTTTGTAGTTAACTAACACACAAATTCATTTTAAAAAGTTAATGACTCCACACACATGCAAGATAATTTTTATACCATTTCTCAGAGATTGAGAGTTTTAAAGTAAATGTCATTGAAGTTTTTCTATTAATATTCATGGGTTTTAGCCTTCCTTTTCCTTCCTTCCTTCCTTCCTTCCTTCCTTCCTTCCTTCCTTCCTTCCTTCCTTCCTGAACCAAAAGTTTGAACATTGATCAAGCTTTGCATTTCCAAAGACAAGGACCATGATATTGAATATATGCAAAGCAGTGTGGCAGGGATGGAGGAGGGTTCCTAAAATCTTCCCATTGCATTTATAAAATCAACTCCACTAAACTAGAACAGGACATAATGCAAATAAATAGGGTAAATTGAAAATGTCACAGTGCATCTCATGTAGTTAGAGTAGATATTGTATTGAGATTTTTTTTCATTTATGCATCTTAGGTAAACCTAACATCCTGCCAAACTGGGGTCCCAAGTGGTGCATTGCTTCATATTGTAATATTGATGTCCAACAGCTTATTAAATGATATATTACAGACACTGTGCTAGACCTGGGCACACAGAGATAAGAATAAATGGGTTTGCTTGTTGAATGGGTTGATCAATGGTAGAACTTGTTGAATTCTATGAGAAAGGACATGGGCTCTTGATGCACCTGATGTGAGGATAAGAGGAGAGAAGTGGGTTTTTCTAACAGTAATGAATGATAATAATAGACAACGCTCACAGAGTACTCACTGTGAACTGAACCTGTCTTAAGAACTTCACATGTAATACCTCCTTTAGTACTCAAAAATTGCCTATGAGGTTGAATTACTCCCACGTGATAGAAGATTTTAAAAAAATGAGGTGTAAAGAGGTGAAATAATATGTTCAAGCTAATAAGAGGCAGAGCAGAGATTGGAGCCAAGTAGTCTAGCTTGAGTCCTTTTTTTTAAAAAAAGAAATATATTTTTATTGACTTCAGAGAGGAAGGGAGAGGGAGAGAGAGATAGAAACATCAGTGATGAGAGAGAATCATTGATCGGCTGCCTCCTGCACAACCCCCCACTGAGGATTGAGCCCAGAACCCAGACATGTGCCCTGACCAGGAATCGAACTGTAACCTCCTGACTCATAAGTCGATGCTCGACCACTGAGCGATGCCGGCCAGGCTTGAGTCCTGTCTTAATCATCATGCCATCCCACTTCTTACCATGAGGGACATAGGAGAGAGAGTGGAGCGTCAGTTTTCCAACGTTCTCTCTCCTCTCTCACCTTCCAGAGCTGAGGCAGAAATCCTCCCACTTTCCTCTAAAGGAGCAGCAAACCTGTGAATTTAGTTCCTTTGATCATCAACACTCTCCACCCACACAGGAGGTTAGTACTAGCTTCATGTGGTGAATAATGAGTGAGGAAGAGCTGGAAGCAGGTCCTGAAAGCTTCCCTTATTCTCTGACTTCCCTTGGGAAGATGCTAACAAACCTATTTCTCACTGCTACTTTTTTGTTGTCCATTGGCTCATATTCCATCTGGTATCCACATCCCTAGCATGCCACTGTGTTTTAAAGTTGGTTTTCTTTCTAAAAACTTTCAAAGAAAAAAAAAACAGAAGAAGAATCAGCCACTGTCCATTTTGTGTTTTCTTTCCCTTCTCTGGAAACTTGCCTTCAAAACACTAATGTTTAGAAAACGTATTCTGAGAAAATGAAGGACAATGAAAATCCTAAGTACACGAACAAAAAAAAGTGTGAACTTGGGAGAATTGAGTGTTATAGCCCAAGAGCATTCCACTGGGATGGGGCCCAGGCTTCTAAATCTGTGGACCAATCATTGCCACCTTCTTTTCTCTTTTTCCTATACAGGTTTTCCTGAATACTTGGCTCATAAATCAAACAGCTGCAACATTAATTATGTTAGACCTCTAGTGTTAGCTGTTAAATATGCCTCACCCTAAGGATTACTGCAACACTAACCCTCTCTGGTTAGTACTGGGCATATGAGTAGGCAAGTCGCCATTTCTTGTGTTCTCTGATTTGATGGAAATTGGAAAGCCAACACCTCAGCCCACACGCACCTAGGCTATAAAAATCTCTTTAACTTGGCAGACCTAGTTTTTTCTGTCTCTACCCACACTCTGCTGTGTCTGCTGATACCTCCTCCACCCCCTCTTCCTGCATTCATCTCTCAATTTCCGAGTCAGTGCTGGGGAGATCAAGAGGAGAGCGGGGAAAGTGACTAATAACGATTAAATATGAGCACCTACACTATGTCAAGTGGTGTCTTAGGCATTATCAATAAGGCAACTATTATTAGCTCTTTTTTAATAGATAAAAACAGTAAAGGAGGATATAATAAGTAAAGCAGTTAAAAGCAACAAACATAACAACAAAGCAAACTAGTCCACATGGGGCAAATATCTGGTGAAAGGATGCCATTAAAATCCCCCAAGGACAAAGTGAAGTCTAGAGGACTCCTTTCTAGTAAGATAATTGCAAGATTTTCAGAAATCTAAGTTCTGGCTAGAGGTGTAGAGTCCTGGGAATATACCATTTACATTTTAAGAAAGCAGTTTTCTTCTTTGCTTAACCCCTCCACCCCCAAAATGATGTCAAAATGTGGGCAATGCTGACTTACTATTGCTGGTTTGTGTGATTCCGCATGCAGCTGAAGTGTGAGGAGAAAACAAGGATATGAGTAGCTAGGGCCAACTTTTCTCCCCAAAATTGTAAACTTTGATTCAATTGTTGAATAAAAATTATAGTTGGAAAGAAGGAGTTTGCAGGCCACCTCTGTTTCATAAGCCCATTCTTTCTATCTAATTCTGTTGATTTTGTATTTTTTTTTAGTGATCTGGAATTTCTAGAATGGCCCATGGTACAGTGTGGCTTCACCCTTCCTAGACTGCATTCGGTCACTTCTATATAAGAGAGTTCATCTTCCTGCAAAAACAACACAAAAAGTAAAAGCAAAGAATATTCTTTATAATAAAGCATGACAGTGTTTTTTTAATCATAAACTGGAATTGATTAAATATATTAATTAGTGCTTATAGACAATTATAAATAAACTTCTCTTTTTATGTATGTGTGCTTTAGTTAACCCCATGCAAAAGCCCTGTGTGCCTTTTACAGAATCTCATAAAAGTTTATTCAAGCCAGACATTGAGTTTTATAGAAATATAACACTTTCTAATTGCCTCCTAGTCCTACACATCTGAAACACACACACACACACACACACACACACACACACACACACACTAGCCTGAGGACATACCTAGTTTATAATGTCCTTATTCATTGATGACCAGATCACCTCAAAATGACTGTGGGATATTTTTTCTCATGACTCTCACACCATAGAAGACTGAGGTTTAGGTTATGTTGAAAGACAAGGAAAATGTTGTTGTTCCTTTCCATGCCAAAGTTTTCATCTACCTTTTTTCATATCTTATTTACTGGGAGAACACTTTTATTTTACATTTTAAAAATTTATTTATTTAAATTTATTGGGATGATATTGGTTAATAAGATCATATAGGTTTCAAGTGTGCATTTCTATGATACATGATCTGTATATTGCATTGTGTGCCCCACCCAGAGTCAAATCTTCTTCCATATGTTTGACCCCTTTACTACCCTCCATTCACCTTCCATCTGGTAACCTCTATTGTAGATCTCTATGAGTTTTTGTTCATTTTTCTTGTTTGTTTATTTGTTGCTTTCAGTTTTATATCCCACCTATGAGTGAAATCATATTGTTCTTGACTTCTCTCTAACTTATTTCACTTAGCACAGTATTCTTAAGATACATCCATGTTGTCACAAATGGCAGTATTTCATATTTTCTTATGGATAAGTAGTATACCATTATACATACATTCCCCATCTTCTTTATCCAATCATCTATCAAAGGACACTTCAGCTGTTTCCATGTCCTGGCTGGGGGAACTCTTTTAAAAGCCTCAGATAACTTGAAATTCTCTATTGAAAATTAGAGAATTTTATTAAAATTATTATTATTAATAAAATTATTTATTCCATAAATAGAACATCAATAACCCTTAAGATGGCTTTCCAGTGACTTACATCTTTCCTGTGAGCTAGAATTTGCTTCAAACTTCATATAAAAGGCAAACTTTAATCAGCAAATCTTTTAAAATATTGTCTATTGTATTTCTAGCTCTGGGTTCTCTCTCTCTCTCTCTCTCTCTCTCTCTAAAAATCAATAAACATATCCTCAAGTGAGAATTTTAAAAAATGCCAAATGACACTTCAACAAGGTACATATCAATGTTTTTAGATCTACATTATCATAGTGAAGTCTTCAGGAACCAAGCACAAAGAAAATTAAATTGATTTTCATTCTTTTAGCTATTTCCATATGTGCAGTTTCCTCTCTCAGTACTAATACAGAGTGAGGTTTTTAAGAACACACACACAAAAAAGCATGTTTCTTAAGCTAAAAAATTTACCAAGCTCTGAGACTGATGCAATAGTTAACCGATGCTATATAACAAACATTAATCCCCAGAGCAGTGCCTGATGTTGAGGTTTTGCAATAAAAAAGACATCATGGCCCTGGTGATAGGTGGTGTTTCAGCCAATGGTTTTCAAGTGAGCATTGCTTGTAGGAGCCTGACAACAGGCTGACATCCCAGGTTCTCGCTGGGTTCTGAATTCCTTTCTGCAGCTGACGAGGATGTTTAGCAAAGCTGACTGCAAAGCTGGAAATCCACCATGGTTCCTGAGGCTGAACAGAGGTGCTTCTTCACTCGTAAATAAGTGCAGACACTGGAAATGACCAAGGGGAAAATAATGTGCTTCCAACATATAAGGATTTTTAGTATACGTGCTGCCGAAGTGAGCACAGACATAGAATGATTTTTAAGCTTCATATTTCAGATTATAACACCAAAGAGCCCAGCATGTTACCTGGAGAAGCAAGAGTATAGTGGTCAAGAGTACAGCTCTGGAGGCAGGTTTGAACTGGGTGGATCCTAATTCTGCTCTTTATTGCTATGGAACTGAGCAAGCTATGTAAACATGTTTTGCTGTTTTCTCATATATAAAGTGCCTACCTCTAGGGTTTTGTGAAAATTAATGGGATAACTTAAAAAACAAAACAAAATTAAAGGGATAAATCATATGAGCTTTCAATTAATATAAGCTATAACAAAAAGGTAGTTTCCACATATAACCTAAATTGCCCTAATACAAAAAATAAATTATACAGGTTTCACAGTGGTAATAAAATAATGACACACACACAAAAATAATGACACTATCTTAGATTTGAATAGTGTTTCAGTTAGCGTATGTGAGCGCTTCCCCACCTCCAAACTCATTCAATAATAAAGCATACTTCTCAATAAAATCGTGTTAGTGAAGCTGTGTCCAGCCGCTGGTGGGAAATGGATAAGTATAGTGAGCCAGGCAAGCTCAAGCCCGACAGCCATTAGTGAGAAATAACAGATGGTGTCTCATTTTTTGCTATAGGCAAAGAGCCAAATGACATGACTAAATAGAAAGACAGCCCCATAGGACTGTATTTGGGCTCCTACTGAGCACAGAGCCTGAAAGGCAGGGACATTTTTAATAACCTTTCTTTGACAAGCTTAAAGCCATTTAATGTCTAAACCTGTCACACGTATCCAGCCAGGAGAATAGACCTCCAGAGAAAACCCTACAGTAGACAGTCTCACCTCCCGGTGAAAAAATAAAAATTGCACACATGCATAAAAAAATTATATAGCAATGTCACCAAATATGAACTTTCCATTTAAATAAAAACAGCCATTGCTCCTCTCAGTGGCAACCTTCTAGACCTACTCCCCATTTTGCACTGGATGAAAAAATGGGTTTCTGTCCAGACATTATTTAAATAAAACAATAGAGGACTCATGCTTACTTTAGCTGAAATTTTAGTTCAGTCTAATTAGAAGAAAATGCATTATAAATTATTGTGTGTTGAAAGTTGAGAGAGAGAGAGAGAGAGAGAGAGACAGAATGAACTCATAATTCTTTATATATTGGGTTTCACTTTTTCATCAATCCAAGTGAAACAGCAAGTAATTGCTTCTTTTTTAACAACTTTGGAAGTAAATGGGGGGAAAAAACTAGCAATTAACATGATTAAAAAATCTTCATTATTTTGTCTATTATAGTACTCAGCAGCAGTGAGCCAGTGATTCTGCAAAAAACATTCACTACAGCAAATTTATCTAATAAATTGTATTTGTTTTCCAGCAAGTCAGCTAGTAAGAGCATTAGTGTGGACATGATTTGATTTTCCCTAGAGTCCATGGCTTCATCTTGCCCCAGCTGTTTCATTTTCTTCTCATCACCAAATCATTTTATTACAATAACTCTCCCTGCCTTGTTTTCCTATAGCTTTATGTGAATACAAGCACATCAAAGATACCTCCATGTTGAGTAGTAAGTTTAAGGCTTACATTTAAATTCCACCTTAAATGTACATTTGTCAGGAGGAGGAAGGCTGATAGAAAAAATAGTTTGAAAAATGTAATTTACCATTCCTTAACTATATTCTATGAAAACTAATTTATAAGAGCTGCAGTAGGAGAAAAACCATGTTAGTAAAATGTCATAATAATGTCTGTGTAGTTCTACAGATTCATGGAGTTAATCTCAAATAAAATAGGTGTACTCATTGATTTTTCTAGAAAGACCCAGCCTGATTTATGTATTTTCCCTTTTAAATCTCTCATGCCGGAAACATGATTTCAAATTTGAAATATATGCTTATTTGTAAATTCAAGAACACTCTGAATTCCATGAAAGTGTCAATTCTTCTTGTTTACCAATGTTTTCTATATACCCATGCATGGTAGAAGTTCAATGACTGCTTAATATTGTAATGTAATTCACAGCAAAAGTTGTTAGCAAAAGGAGCGTGTAAGCACAGTGAAACAAATGAAGCAAGTTGAAACACACATTATCTTGGCCATATCAGAATAGTTTGCAGTGAAAAATGTGGGTCCCAATGATAGAAAAGAAAAATATTCAAGATCCTCCCCTCAGCAGTAACATTTTGCCTTCCTTCCTCCTAGTCCTCTCTTATAAACAAGGCCATGGCATCTCCTCCTCACTCCTGCATAACCCAGCACACCCATGGTCATCTTTTTTTTTAAATATATTTTTATTGATTTCAGAGAGGAAGAGGGAGAGATAGAAACATCAATGATAAGAGAATAATTGATCAGCTGCCTCCTGCACACCCCCTACTGGGGATCGAACCCACAACCTGGGCATGTGTCCTTGACTGGAATCAAACCCAGGACCCTTCAGTCCACAGGCTGACACTCTATCCACTGAGCCAAACCAGTTAGGGCCCATGGTTATCTTGATACCCCACCTCATCATGACCACTCCTCTTGTTCCAATGCACCAAATACTCATTCTGTTTAGGTCACTCCTTTCTGCTGTAAGCACACTGGTGCTTGTGTTAACCTTGCTCCTTCTGGTGGAGGCAACACAGTAAATCCTCAGAAAATGAGTAATGAGCAAATGCATGTACTGCTTTTGGAGTCAGAAATGCACATGTTATTTTTAAACAAACATTCATTCAGCTTGTGAACCTTGAAAAAAGCAATGGGTAAAGAGTTTGCAACCAAACTGGGATATATATATAGTTTAAATGATTTTTCTGTGTCTAAAAAAAAATATTGCATCATTAACTTAAAACAAGCTGTTCTAGCCTGGCCAGTGTGATTCAGTGGTTGAGTGTCAACCTAGGAACCAGGAGGTCACGGTTCGATTCCTGGTCAGGGCATGTGGCCTCGAACCCCAGTAGGGGGCTGTGCAGGAGGCAGCTGATCTAGGTCTAAAAAACATCATTAACTTAAAACAAGCTGTTCTAGCCTGGCCAGTGTGATTCAGTGGTTGAGTGTCAACCTAGGAACCTAGGAACCAGGGGATCAATTCCTGGTCAGGGCACATGCCCAGGGTTTTAGGCTCAATCCCCAGTAGAGGCATGCAAGAGGCAACTGATCAATGATTCTCTCTCATCACTGATGTTTCTATCCCTCTATTCCCCCCCTCTCAAATCAATAAACATATTTTAAAAATAAAAACCATTTAATAAACAATGGAAAAAATATTCTCAGGTGAGGATTAACAAAAAAAAGGGGGGAACTTTTTTGTTTTTTGTTTTTGAGAAATCACTGCTTCTACTAGTACATACAGAATAATTTAAAAAAATGTACGAAGTGAGCCTGAAACATCCTCTAGTATGGAAAATCAAAGACTGTTGGATTATATCAATAGACTGAGGGGGCAATCTGAATAAGCTCTCACTGGTCAAAGATGAAATAATTTGACCATCAGTTAAGACAAAAACCACATTGTATTGGTGGGGAACAGTGGGAATCACTGCTGCCACCTTGAACATTTGTCATTCAGATCTACTCATTAGCAGGGGGGAAGGAAAGAATCAAGAGCTATGGGAGGATGAAGAAATGAGTTTGTCTTTCTTGGAAAAGTTATGGAAGAATCACAATTAGTCTTGGAAACCATGGCACTCTTCTTCTCTATTGTAGGGATATTTGAGTCTTGGAAAAGATGCCATATTCCTAGTAAGAGCAGCTTATTCCCAGACTGTGTTTTCCCTAGAATATAGGCAAAGACATTTGGAGAAATATCAGTGCAGCAAGCGCTTTTATGCTGGGGTTTTCCAACACTCAGCCTCTTCGTGCCTCTCAACTATAGATCATCCTTGTAGCGCTGCCACCGCCAAATGAAACTGTGAGTGCTGGAGTGGTTGTGCTCAAGTTTGCCATGATAGCTGGAGGGATGGTTGGACAAAGCATGTTTCAACTTCATCCATAAATAGGAGCCAGATGGAGAGTTTACCATGCCAAGAAAACAACTAATATCTGAAGGAATCAACTTGGCTCTTTTAAATACTATAATCTGATTGATTTATTAAGCATCTATTTTATACTAGTAATTAAAGTTTTAAAGATAAATAAGACATGGACCTTTGTTTTAGGAGTACAAAGCCAAATAAGAGAAAGACATTTGTTTGGATAATAACTTTCAATAAATGTTATAATAGGATTTGAATAAATATTAGGGATATATAGATGAGGGAACAATTAAATTTGGGGATTAACTTGAGATAAGAGGTAGACAAAAATATAGAGCTGGTTGTCAAAACTAAAGTATTTGTAGTTTTACCCTATTGGCAACCAAATAAATTAGCCTGCTTCAGTTTCATGGATGCAAGCAGAAAACAAGACTTGAGATAAAGAACTTTATTACTGTGGTTTGCATATAGTCGCTCTGATTGGCTGGTGGGCATGGCTTGGGGCATAGCGAAGGTACGGTCAATTAGCATCTTTGTCTTTTATTAGTGTAGATATTGCTTATCATGGTCAAACCTGAATTACAGTAATGCTTTCTCTCCCACTAAATTTTAAGTTCACCCAAGGCAGACAAGTCCTACATTTATCTCTCATCTTTGTATCTCTCAGTTTAGCACAATGCCCAGTCATAGTGCCTAATACAAATGGGCTTATTGAGAGTCAAACAAGAACCAGTCCATTGTTTTTTCTAGCCTATGGAGGAACTCAAGGAGTAGGATATGTCCTTGACAGCATGCTCCTCCAGTTTCTGTTTAAAATATGTCAGGCTAATAGGTCAATTTCTGTATCCCCAATTTCTCCACTGATCATAATACTGCTGCAACTGATAAGTGATTTACATACATTTATCATATCATCAGAATATATAATTAAAATCTTATGATTTTTAAAAAAATATATTTTTTTATTGATTTCAGAAAGGAAGGGAGAGAGAGAGGGAGAAACATCATTGATATGAGGGAACCATCATTTGGCTGCCTCCTGCACCCCCCCAACTGGGGATTGAGGCCACAACCTGGGGATGTATCCTTGACCAGAATAATCAACCCTGGGACCCTTCAGTCCACAGGCCGATGCTCTATCCACTGAGCCAAACTGGCTAGGGCTAAGTCTTATAATTTTATTTGTCAATTATATCTCAATAAAGCTGGAAAAAAATTTAAAGTAAAAATATGCTAGTTTTCAAAAGAAAAAATCTTTGGCTTTATTCATGAAAGCCAAAGATAGTATTTATCTTCTGACTCTTGCCTAATGTTCCTCTGGAGAAACAACATGGTCTTATAAGCCTAGACTAAAGCTAAAGTGATATGTGAATAACAATGCAAATAATCTATAATAATAAAAGCATAATATGCTAATTAGACTAGACCTTCTTCCGGGGCTATATCCATGTGATGGAGGCAGCCGCTGCAGCTGCAAAGGCCTACTCTTGTATGAATTTCGTGCATTGGGCCTCTAGTAATTGTAATAAAAGGTCAGGTGTATATATACATTGTTTTACTATTTCAAATATAATTCATCTCTATTTTTCAGCATAACCCTTTAAACCTCTTTTGTTTATTTAAATAAATATTTGAGGCCTCATTCTGTTAGATGCTGTATCAAGTGCTGGAAATAATAAGAATGAAGCAGAAAGAAAAATGTCAAACCACACAGTTTATGACTCAATTGAGGGAACAGAAGGGATGTGGGTTAATGAACAAATGAGGAAACTCAGAGATAAACAACTTGCCCAAAACCTGATTAGCAGGACTGGTTTGAGACCAGGTTGATCCAACTGCAAAATCTAAGCTCTTAAAAAATTGCTATAATAGCTGCTCTCTCAAGACCTAGTAGATACCCTTCTCTGTTTCTTACTTCACAGGCAATAAGTAATTTATATTTTATGATTCTTATAATTCTCAGAATATGAGGGGAGTGATGGTTTATTTCAGAAATTAACTTTAAGGATATTATGATTACATAATATGGATAACTTTGAACAAATGTTAAGAATACATTTTTTCTTCAAAATTGAATTCAGATTGTTAAAATAATTTGGCTTTATAAAAATCAGCAAGCCCTGTCTGGTTTGGCTCAGCGGATAGAGCATCGGCCTGCAGACTCAAGGGTCCCAGGTTCGATTCTGGTCAAGGGCATGTACCTTGGTTGCAGGCACATCCCCAGTAGGGGGCGTGTAAGAGGCAGCTGATCGATGTTTCTCATCGATGTTTCTAACTCTCTATCCCTCTCCCCTCCTCTCTGTAAAAAACCAATAAAATATATTTTTAAAAAAATCAGCAGTAGTTTAGATTCCAAAGTAACAGCTTTTTGATTGATCAGATTTTCTTCCTACTTTCTACTTTTCTAAGAAATTAGCTATTCGACCTGTTAGTTGCCCTTTTTCTGAGGTATGATAAAAAATTACTTTTATGGAAGTCTACAAATCATTTCCTTCTGCATCTAAGGTACTTTAAATGGGAGTTGGTGTTTAGATTGATAACTTTCAGCACTATAAAATTGCCTTCACCAAAGATTCAATGATATCTTCACACTTACTAAGGCAACCCTCAATCAAAAAGAAAATCCACCCAATGAAAACACCTCATAACCTGAAATGTGCAACTATTCTATTGGAAATTTAATAAAGGATGAGTAATAATAAGGACAAACTGTGGAGATGGATAGGCAGAGAAAGTCATGGACATGGAACCCAAGCTCAAACAGTAGAGAATCATTACTGGGTAAGATGGAATGTTCATTGCTTTGGCCAGAAACATTGTGCAGGAAAAATAATCATTGTTATGAGAAAAGTATAACCCTGGGAGAGAATTTTCCAAGGGCTTATGCCAAGGTCTATAATGTTACTATTATTTTCTATATAAACATATGTTCTGTAAAATGGACCTACTGTGATTTGATACGAAGACCTGATTCATTAGCAGTATCCAATAAATAACAGCTGTGACACAAACCCTCACCAAGCATCTAACCAGAAGTGTCAAGTTATTAGGTTTGAGATTTTATAGACTGGCTTTAGTAGATTCAATATAGCCAAGGGATATCAGTTGGTATTAGAACACCCTTATGGAATTTTCCACTGAGGCCTAACTGAGGATAATCCCGGAAACTACATTATTATAATTCATGTGTATGAGGGTATATATGAAAAGCTTTTACAGAGAAAATGAGAGCACTTGGCTAAGGATGTGTTAATTCATTCATTCAAGGAATATGTATTGAGTGACAGGTGCCAGACCTTGTTCTAGGCCCCAGAGAGGCAAACGGAGAACGAGACAAGGCATCTATCACTAGAGAGATAATATTCTACTAGAAGGCGTTAGGTGATATACAACTAAAACAATAAATGAATAAGGTGATTTCTGACAGTGGTGAGATGTTTGAAAAAATAAAACAGAATGATGCAATAGAAAGTAACTGGTCAGTGTGTGGGTAGCTAAATTCTGGAAGAGTCCACTGAAGTGCTGAGATCTAAAGGTCAAGACCCAGATATGCAAAAAGCTGGGTGTACTGGTACATTGCGATTACTTCCTTTTGATCCACCTGTGGTTTTGTGTTGACCTTTTACCATTTCTTTTCATGTAGCCATGTATGATTCTCTATATCTGAATCTTAAAACCTCACAACACTTGGCTATGGTCATCCTTTCTAATTCTCCCTCTTAATACATAGGTGTACCACCGTAGCAATGTTCCCTACCTTGTGAACCACCTCAAAGAATCGAGGGTTTCTAGAATCTTCTGGGCAGTGTAGGTCTTACAGTGTGCATACTTGATTTTGTGAGTTGATAATGTTTAAATTATGTCCTCTTGGGAGTAGGATTTTTTTGCCTCAGCACTACACTAAGCTTACGTATAGTGAATATAAAATTGTGGCAAATACCACACATGTTCTCCAAAAGGTTGGGGAATGACAGATTGACTTGTAGAGCTAGAGGAGCACTTTAATTTTTCAAATAGTGGGACATTAATGCCAGTTTACCCCAGGGAAACCAAATAGACTGAAAATCCATTGTTTTACATTCTTACTCTGCAGAGTCTGCATATGGTATGAAGAAATTTTAATCAAAGGCAAATCAAAGCTTAGTGGGAAAATTATGACATACATACTTGTATGAATGGGTTCAATTCAGGTACTCACAGCTACACTGTGTATTTCAGAAATGTGTAGTAGGGGGTGTTAGCCAAACAATCTAATATTGTGTCTTCTTATGTGAGAAAACAGACTCATGGCTCAGATTTGCATTTTAAAATATTACCCTGACTTACCCAACCTTGCCAGTTATTAACATAGTTGAAATTCCTGCTCAAATAGTTATTAGAGAAATCATTAAATTATGAAAAATTAAAAGATGTTCCCAAATGCCCAGAACTCATCATGAAAAATATTATGAATACAAGATATTTTCATTAATCATTCATATGCTTTTCTATAATGATGGAAGTAGTAGCATACTTAGAAATTGAAACATTATTTCCTATTTCTGGTTTCTATAATTTCATCACTAGCATTTCCTGTAGCTTTCATTTGGTAAAATTCCTATGATATTTATTTTTTTCCAGGTATTTGAACTTAATGATTTGACATTTTAATATCCATTACAGTAAATGAATTAAGAAAACAATATATTTGTAAATGTAATTTTTAATCATCAAAACATTTTTGTTTTGTAGCAGGGTTCCCTAAGATGAGAGTGGACCATGTCTTATTAACAACATATTTTCTAGACTTCTTTTATTGTCCTTTTCTATACACAGAATCTGTAAAGGTGAAAATTAAATTTCCCAGGCTTGAAGCTAGGGTTCCAGACATGATATTGGTTCTGTCAAGCAGGTGAATTCTGAGGAAAGAATAAAGCCCTGAGGCATACATTTTACAGGTGCACATCAGCAGGTAGAGCGTGGATCCAAACCCACCCTTCCCTGCAGGTTCCTCCTGACCTCCGTATCACTGCTAAGAAAGGATTTCCTGGATTGGATTATGGTTGAGGTAGTGGTACCAGAGCCAGTAGTTGGAATAATGATTTCCTGTTTCCTCAGTTTCCTTACTGAGGTAGAGAGGCAGTTCGCAGAGAAAGCTAGTCTTGTAGTTTCTTATGGGAGTCTTTCCTAGGGGACCAAGGCTGGAGCTTGCTCCTGTAGCCTTCTAGTGATTTCTATAAGCACCAAACAGGCTGTTTCAACTGTCTTTCTACTCAGAGACCAGGTAGGGGTAAGTTTTATTTGGACTGAAATAAAAGATAGAAGCTCTATTTAGATCTCAAATCTAAGCTGATTTTCCAACTGAAAGTTATCAGAGTGCTACATTGAATAATACTGGGCCCTTGACACGTTAGTAAAAAAGCAGTACTCATTCTGCCATTGTTTGAATGTGGAGCTTTCTGTGGGACTTCTTGGGTCATGGTCATGCCATAATCAATTATTCTTGAGTTTTTAGTGATCTGATAATCAAGAACATCATCCTGAGTCCTAGACTGAAGAGTGGTAGTGGTTTTTTTTCATAACTCTTCTGTTAATCCTGTAGCTTTATGGACATCTTGCAACCCAAGCCTTAAAATTATAAAATGGAAAGAAATAGTCTAGCTGCATCCAAACTAAATATTCACACTTATTATAATATTTGCATGAATCCTTGACCTACTTAGGTAAAGATAGTTTTAAAACTGTCAGGCATTCTACTTAAACCACAAGGGAGTTAGTAAAAGCAAGTACAGAAATAACTAGGACTCCATCACTTTTTGAAAAATGTTTTAGTGAGTTCTTATGATTCTTAATGTTATTCTCCTTTTATTTATTTATTTTTTAAAATATCTTTTATTGATTTCAGAGAGGAAAAGAAAGGGAAAGATAGAAACATCAATGATGAGAGACAATCCTTGATCAGCTGCCTCCTGCATACCCTACGCTGGGGATCAAGCCCTCAACCTGGCATGTGCCTTGACCAGGAATTGAACCATGACCCCTGGTTCATAGGTGGACACTCAACCACTGAGCCACGGCCCTCAACCTGGCATGTGCCTTGACAGGAATCGAACCATGACCCCTGGTTCATAGTTGGACACTCAACCACTGAGCCACACTGGCTAGGCAATGTTATTCCCCTTTTAAAGTGATATTGAGTTTCCATTTTAAGAGGGTATAGCAAGGTAAAAGCAACATCCCCCCTGTTTAATTGTGGTACATACCTGATCAGCCACGTATATTTTATTAACTGTAAACAAATGCTAAAATGCTAAAGTCCTTTATAACATGAGTAATTTTGGTCTAAGAACCAAGGTCATATATACAATTCATTAGCTGTTTTAAAGTATTTTATAGATAAGAAGGTACGTAGGTAGATAGACAGACAGAGGCTAAGTAAAGCTAAATCTCAAGCCTAATCTTGGCAAGTTAGATTCCTTCAACCCCTGCAGAAATTGATAACAAATGCAGGAAGCCCAGGATTGTGAGGTAGATTTGAGTAAGAAAGTAAGACTAATGAAATCAGGTTTAAACTTTTCTAGACACACTGTGTTCCTGACTCCATAGTTTACAGTGGTTTGCACACTGACAGTCTCTGGCTGAGAATCTTGATCTGTTTCATTGGTTGACTCATTTGAATCCCAACTCAGCTATAAACACCTTAAAGGCAGGAATCCATTTTACCACTTACCAAATACAAAGCTTGCCCACAGTAACATTTCAGTGAAAGTTTGTGGAGTAAATTAACTATTTGTCAGTTGGATTTTCATCTAGGTTGATGACATCAAGAGTTCTAGCCAAGTGCTTCTCAAACAAATGTGAATGTGATTACCTGAGGATTTTGTTAAAATTCAGATTGCTATTAAAGAGATCTAGGGTGGGACCCAAGATTTTGCACTTCTAATAAGTTCTCAGGTGATTTAGATGCTGCTGTTCTTCAGATTATACTTTCATAAATAAGAGTCTATCTCACTCCTAAGAGTCTTATTTCTGTGAGGCAGTAAAACATAAGGTAGACCCGGCCACGGTGGCTCAGTGTTTGAGTGTAGGCCTGTGAACCAGGAGATCATGGTTCAATTCCATGGTCAGGGCACATGCCTGGGTTGTAGGCTTGATCCCCAGTGTGGGGCATGCAGGAGGCAGCCAATCGATGTTCTCTCTTATCACTGATGTTTCTCTCTCTCTCCCTCTCCCTTCCTCTCTAAAATCAATAAATATATATTTTAAAAGACATAAGTTCAAATTCTATTTCTGTACTTACAAATTTAGTAAATGTAGGACAATTATTAATATCTCTGCCTTATTTCTTCATATGTAAAAATTTTATAACAGAATCAATATTTTATATGGGTATCATAACATGTAAATGAAATAAAATATGAAGATATTTAGCAAAGTACTTGGCATATAGCAAGCACTCAATAAATGGTAGCTATGCAGTCTCATGATTTTCCTTACTGACTCTGCCTGAGGTTATATGCTCAAAAACACTCTTAGTAAGCTAAATGAGATTAATCTGAAGCCTAATCTTCCATGTTTGATTTCCCCAACCCGCTGCAGGAATTGATAGCAAATGCAAGAGGCCCAGGGTTGTGAGGAAGATCCCAGAGAGAAGGCAAGACTGGTGAAAAGGAGACTTAGGGGCACTGGGTAGTAATGTGGGGTTAATTACTGAAAAAAGGCAGAGTTTTATAGTAAAATAAAGAAGAAAAAAAGGCAAAAAAAGAACAGATAGAGAGCCAATCTGTTTAATGGGGAAAGTGAAGTGTGCACAAAATCTAAAAATGGCATTCAAAATGCTACTATTTGTCATATCTTAAGTCAGGTAACCCACAAGGATTCCTGGTAAGTGGATTAGTAAGGAGATGTTCTAGAAAAAACAGTCAGAAGAGTGTGGGAAGCTGACTAAGAAAAGAGAAAAAGTCCAACAAATGTGGGCTGGCTCTCAAGCAAAGCCTCACAGAGGGAAACAGCCTGATCTCCAGGGAATTCCTGGAGTGTAAATAAGCCTTAAAGATGTCCTGACTTGAGGAGAGAGAACTGCAGTTTTATTCATTGCTTTCAGGCTACCCCAGAGAAATGGAGAGACATAACTTTAAATCCTCACACATTTCTAATTCTCCACAGTGCTGGTAAAGCAGGCCACAGTGCCTGAAAGCAATCTATAATAATAAAAGGGTAATATGCTAATTAAACCAGATATCATTACTGATGAAGCCGGGGTCAGAGGGAAGCCAGCCCGGGTCCTAGGTGCCTGCGGGCATCCAGAAGAGGGAAGCTCAGGTCTTGGGTGCCAGGGGGAAGCCGGTGCCAGCAGCCGGAGGAAGGCCTACTCTTGCACAAATTTTCGTGCATCGGGCCTCTAGTCTATCTACACTAATAAAAGAGAAAGATGCAAATTGACTGTACCTTTGTGACACCAACCAGCCAATCATGAGTGAGTATGCAAATTAATTCAACAAAGATGGCAAGTTAATTTGCATACACTGGCACCGAGTGACCAGGGGCGGGGCGGGGGCGCTCTGGGCCTCTGGGCAGCATGTGAAGGTAGAAAGGCAGCTCCAAGCCTGAACAAAGGCAGAAAGGCGGCTCTGGGCCAGAGCAAAGGTGGAAAGGCGGCTTTGGCTGGAGCGAAGGCAGTACCAGCAGCCAGGGGAAGGAAAGCCCATTCTTGCATGAATCTTCATGCATCGGGCCTCTAGTATATATATATAAGAGGCTAATATGCAGTGTCCCCTTGGGAATTCATCCAGGAGACTAGGAGTTCGATTGCTCGCTATGACATGTGCTGACCACCAGGGAGTGGCATGGAACATGGCGGGTGACCAGTGGCAGCGGTGGGGGCACTGAGGGAGCGAGGGAAGGAGGAGGCAGGGAGGTGGGGAACCTGATTGGTCCTGATAGCCAGACTGGCCTAGGGGCCTAGGGACCTACCCATGCACAAATTTCATGTACTGGGCCTCTAGTCCTATATAATAAAAGCCTAATATGCAAATCGACCGAACTGACTGACCAGTCAGTGGGGAAGCAGGGCTGGTGAGTGGGTGGCGACAGGCCAGCCAAGGCAGGTTCCAGCAGGCAGAGAGAAGGGATGGTGATCGGGGGGCAGCAGCGACCAGCAGCGACAGTGGAGTGATGGGGGCGGGGCCGGCCACTTGCCAGCCAGTGCCATCCCCCAATCAGCCTGCCTATTGCCTCCCACAGAGGGAGGCCAGATTGCGGCTTAGGTGGGGAGTGGGCCAAACTGTCAGTCAGACATCCCCCAAGGGCTCCCAAACTGCAAGAGGGTGCAGACTGGGCTGAGATCCCCTCCCCCTCAGTGCACGAATTTTTGTACACCAGGTCTCTAGTCTTCCAATAAAGAGCCACAAGTCTTAGATGTTTGAAGCCAAACCATACAGAAAGAAGGGAGAGGACACAAAAATGACAGATGCCAGACTACTAAATATTACAATGCAAGGGTAACTTTATTATTTATGCCTTCCCAGGACAACTGTTAACAATGAAAGTAGTTATTCATCTATGGGTTTTTTCAATGCCTACAGCTTCTTATTGTGTGACATTAAACAGAAATGACAATGTTTTTGAAAGTCAGAGAGACTTTGCAACATGAGTTTTTGTTTTTTTTGAGTTTTTGTTTTAATTTTTTAAAATTATTCTTCAATAGTAGAACCAATGAAATAAGCTGAGGAAAGTGTTAAAAGCACACACACACACACACACACACACACACATATATATATATAAATGAAAAATACATACAGTGGGTGGGCAAAAGTAGGTTTACAGTTGTTCATGTGGAAATAAAATAATCCACACTAATAATAGACAAATATGTAAATTGTACCTCCGTGACACCCCAAGCCAATCAGGAGCGAGTATGCAAATTAACCTAACAAAGATGGCAGGCCTGTGGGCGTAGCGGAGGTATGCAGGTGCCGAGCAGCCAGGGGCAGGGCAGGGCAGGCCA
>NW_005361201.1:2647127-2648808 GCF_000412655.1 Myotis brandtii
GCCGGGGGCAGAGTGGGCGTCCCTGGGACCCTGCCCGCTTCGAACCTGTGACCAGTGTGAGCTCACGCGCATGCACGCTGGTGCCAAGCGGCCAGAGTCCCAGGGATGCCACTGGAGTGTCTGGTCCTGCCAGCCAGGCCTGGGGGCAGCTGGAGTTCTCAGTCCTTTTCGTTTGTGCAGGCCCTGGACCAGAAGTGGAAGCCCAGAGCGTGGGGAACACCAGGAATGTTGGGAATCGTAGTTCTGGTGGCAGACATGTTGCAGGATCTCCTAGACACTAGAGCAAAGTGAGCCTGGAGCAAGTTACTGTTGTGGGTGGGGGATGGAGGAAGAGCAATGGTGAGAAACATAAGTAAAGTCAGAGTGTTGAGGAAAAATTAAAGGGAAGATATCCTGCAACTTCTAGAAAATCTCCACCAATGGAGCAAAGAAAAAAAAATACCTCTATTCTGTGAGCACAAAACCAAACTGGGTTGGGGTCCCAGACAATTAGCTCACATGATTGCAAAGACAGACAGAAACTCCCAGATTGGAGAGGGTGCGGGTCAGGCTGAGGGACCCAATCCCCGTGCACGAATCTTCGTGCACCAGGCCCCTAGTTAATAAATAATAATACAAGAATAAACTATCTTGCATACTCACAATTGTCAACTTACTTTTGCCAGCCCCTATGTATATCACATATAGAAATTCGGATGAAAATTAGTTATAGTCAAGCTGCTTAAAAACTAGGGTTGTCATCCAGAGAGAAGAATGGCTCCAAATGACATGCTGCAATTAAACAAAGTATTGTAACAAAAATATGGTTAACCTATAAGACTTTTTGCTTGCCACTTTGCATTTCCACTTTTGAAATGAAGAAACCATCATGACAAATACAGAGTTGAATCAGTGATATAAAAATTATGTCCAAAATGCTACACGAATTTAAATTTCATAACCTGACTGGCAGAAATTTCCAGGCTGAACATAGAAGTGTCTAAGGGTAAAAATAAGCAGAAATGGCCTGTTCATTACAAGTCCCATATTTCACACTTCACACAAACTGAATCTGAGGTGAAAAGTATTTGAATATATACTTTTGTGCTTAAAAATGCTGAAATTGGAAGAAATGAGGAAATTGCCTTTTCACAAGGACAAGAAATATAGAACAATTTCCCCTAAAATTTTAAGAGTTCAGTTAGATAAGACAAGCTTTTGGTTAACCCTCAAATAGCTTCAGCTTAAACTAGCAAACTCAGTATGTATGTGTAATGTGTGTGCCTGTATGTAATATATATATACTAGAGGCCCGTGCACAAAAATTTGTGCACTCGGGGGGAGGAGAGGGGGTCCCTCAGCCTGGCCTGTGCCCTCTCGCAGTCTGGGACCCCTCAGGGGATGACCTTAGGCCCATTCCTGGGTGGCAGAGGGCACGCCCAATCCCTAGGTGCAGCCCCTGGTCAGGCTCAGAGCAGGGCCGATTGGGGAGTTGGGGCGCTGCCCCCTGTCATCCACAGAGCAGGGCGGATCAGGAGGTTGCGATGCCACCCCTAGTCACGCTCAGGGTAGGGCCAATTGGGGGGTTGGGGCACCGCCCCCTGTCACACTCAAGGCAGGGTCGATAGGGAGGTTGCGGCGCCACCCCCTGTCATGCACAGAGCAGGGCCGATCAGGGGGTTGAGGAGCTCCCCCCTGTCAT
>NW_005361201.1:2649559-2665178 GCF_000412655.1 Myotis brandtii
TCCTTTTTTTCTTTTTTTTTTATTCTGGGCCAGCTTTAGCTCTGAGGCTTGGCTCCAGCTCTTAGGCCTTGGCTGCTAAAAGCAGGTATCTGGTTTGTTTGGGTTCTATAATCGAAACACTGTTTCAACTCCAGCTCTGAGATCCCGGCTGGCTGAAAGCAGGTTTCTGGGGTTTTGTTTAGCTTCTATATTTGTAACAATGTTTCAAACTGCAAGCTCAGAGGCCGGCAGCTGCAGGCGGGGAACGTTGGCTTCCTCTGTCACTGAAGCAAACAAGCCTCCTGTTAGCTTCAAGCTGCCTGGCTGCCGGCCGCCATCTTGGTTGGCAGTTAATTTGCATATCGCCCTGATTAGCCAATGGGAAGGGTAGCGGAGGTATGGCTAATTACCATGTTTCTCTATTATTAGATAGGAGTGATATATATATACACATATATATTTTGTGTATGTACATATATAAAATTATAATCCTAAAAATATTTTATATACAATAAGATAAAAATATAAATTATAAGAAATGACTGGCAGAAGTAACTGTCACTTATTTAGGGTCCTTTCAATGCTTCAGAAACAAAAAGCATTTCAAAAGAGCAACAAAAGCTATAAAATTCTTCGAAAAAAAACTTAGTGTCCAAGACCTATGAAGAATAAATTAAATAACATAACATAAATGATTAAAAAACACAAAAGGCAATCAAATTCCTGAGTAAAAAGAGCTACAATTTTCCCAGATGGGAAGACTCAAAAATCATAGAAATATCAACCCTAAATTAAGTTAATTAAATATAAATTCAATATAATCCAATGAGAAAGCCATTATATTTTGGGGTAGAATTTGGTGTAGTAATTCTACAGTTCACCTGAAGTAGAAAATCTGGTAGAATAAGAACTTTTGGGGGAAAATAATACCAAAAAATCCTATCTTACAGAAATTAAAACAGAGTGGTTTGGGGGGCAGAGGTGGGGGTAGGGAATAAGATTAAGCAAACAGAATAGAGAGTCTCGAAGCATTTGGTGAAAAATTTAGCATAGAAAAGGTAACATTGCAAATCAGTGGGGAAAATATACTAGTGGTGTTTGGGTAATGGGATCTCCATTTGTATTCACTAAAGGCAAAAATAAATTTCAGATGGAATACAGATCAACTTTAAATGAATTAAATGTAAATAAAAATATACATAAAAAAACAAAAAACATCAAATTTTAAAATAAAATAGAGGAAGATCATTTTGATAATATTAAGGTAGGGGAAGCTGTTTTAAGTAAGCAAATTAGAAACTGTAAAGAAAAAGCAGAATTAGCTTTTAAACATTTAAAACATCATTGTGACTAACGATGCTGTAAATACAGTTAAAATATAAGAACCAATTTAGAGAGAAAGTATTTGAAATACTTTTAATACATGAAATAATAAAATCTCAAATACATAGGAGGCTAGAAAAAGGTAAGATAAAAATAGGGGTAGTCTGGCCACTGTAGCTCAGTAGTTTAGCATCAACCTATGAACCAAGAGGTCATGATTCCGATTCCGGTCAGGGCACATGACTGGATTGTGGGCTTGATCCCCAGTGGGGTTGTGCAGGAGGCAGCTGATCAAAGTGTCTCTCTCACCATTGGTGTTTCTATCTCTATCTTCCTCTCCCTTCTTCTCTAAGATTAATTAAGATATTTTTTTAAAAATAGGGGTTGCCCTGACTGGTTTGGCTCAGTGGATAGAGCGTTGGCCTGCGGAGTGAAGGGTCCCGGGTTCGATTCCGGTCAAGGGCATGTACCTTGGTTGCAGGCGCATCCCCAGTAGGGGGTGTGCAGGAGTCAACTGATTGATGTTTCTATCTCTTTGATATTTCTAACTCTCTATCCCTCTCCTTTCTTCTCTGTAAAAAAATCAATAAAATATATTTGTAAAAAAATTTAAAAATAGGGGTAAAGTTTAAACATTTCACCAAATGAGAAATACCAATAGCCAATTACCATATAAAAATTCTCAATGTCACTGATAATCAGAAAAATATATTTTAAAATGAGAAGCTAGCCTGTAAAATAAGAATATATTCATATGTAATTTGGTAGGGAAAATTGTATACTTTTTATTTAATATTTGAATAGATAATATATCCCTACATGTCAAAATGCACAAGTACAAAATGGTATGTAATAGTCTTCTCACCCAGTTCCCTGCCAATGGTTTACTTCTTACAGGCAATTAATTTCTTTATCTTCTATGTAGTTTTACAAAAATGTTTTATGCATTTACAGGCAGATACACAATGCTTTGCACTTTAATTTTACACAAACACACAGATAGCTTTCTCCTTATTTTTTACAGTGTTCCATTGTATAGACATGACATAATTGATGGACATATAGTTTGATGACAATAAAAAACTATATATATATATGTATATATATACAGGTATATATATATATATACATATGTATATATATTGCATCACATAGATTTGAATATATGCAGGGTAAATTTCTGGAGTAGAATTGCTGAATAAAATTATATTTGTTCTTTTACAAATGAGTATAGTCTTTTGAGGAGGAATTTTGGAGATAGTGTTAAAATTTCAAATAGTTATTTCTTGGAACAAAGAACCTTTCCTGCAAAGTACTTTTGACATTATAAATAATGTCTCTAAAAGGATACATATTGCAGTATTTTAATAGCAATAAACTGGAGCTCTAAATGTCTTTTCTTTTGGAATGATTATAGTATATATAATGGTCTATCCATATTACTGAATAACATACGGCTATTAGAAGGAATGAATTAGGTCCATATAAACAAAGATGGAAAAATCTCCAAGATATATATATATATAATTAAATGAAAAAAAACCAAGTGACTGAACAATATGTGACATAAAATTTGTTATTTTTTAAAATATCTTTCCAATCTGAAAGGATACACACCAAATTTTTAAAAGTGATCATTTGTGAAAAATGAAGGGATGGATTTGGTGATATGGGGCAATGTGAAGGGAAATTTTACTATTTTTGCTGTATGTCTGGATTTACATTATTTTTAAAATAATAAAAGAAAATATTAGGAACACCTCACTATGAAAGTCAGCTTCTAAAATCTCTTGTGTGGATGCACTCTAAGATCCAAAGGTAGAGAGTGCAGATTGTAACAGATAAAAATGTATGTCAATAGAGATGACAAGCAAGGACAGCATAAACAGAATCGTAGAGTACCTTTGCTGGTATATATGGTATTCCCATTATAAACGTGCCTTTTCAGCTAAAAGTAATAAATCTAATTTTAAACTAAAAAACAAAGTTAGCATAGCCACAATCTTTGCAATTTCTAAGTGATAAAATGTGATAACTTTGGCGAAATATATAAAATGCATTTTATACAAAAAGGAAAATGTGGAACTAATATAAATAAATCATGTTTTATAAGTTATTGGAAACTGACTACTTTATATGAACCTACCATATGAGCCTATAATTACACCTTATAAACATGAAAAATAACTAAACCAGCAGGAGGGATTTCTTTCCCTCAATAAAAGAACCATATGTCAGGTAAAAGGAAAATGATCGCATCCACCAATGTTGTTTCTGAACCTCTGTCCTGCTTAGTTCATAGTTGAACCATGCCATCCATCCTATATAATAAAAGCCTAATATGCTAACTGTCTGGTCGTCCGGTCGTCCGGTCAACCAATCAAAGTGTAATATGCTAAGGCTGCTCAACTGCTTGCTGTGATGTGCACTGATCACCAGGGTGCAGACAGTCGACCAGTTGACCAGTCGCTATGACATACACTGACCACCAGGGGGGAGACACTCCAACCGGTAGGTTAGCTTGCTGCCGAGGTCCGGCCGATTGGGACTGAGTTGGGCTGGACACACCCTGGATCCTTCCCATGGTCCCTCCCCAGCTGGCCAACCTCCTGCATCCCTCCCTGGCCCCAATCATGCTCCGGTGGGGTCCCTCAGCCTGGCCTGCACCCTCTCACAATCCGGAACCCCTCTGGGGATGTTGGAGAGCCAGTTTTGGCCCGATCCCACAGACCAGGCTGAGGGACCTCACTGGTGCACGAATTCATGCTCCAGTTAATAATAACAGTACTAGGCATAGCTAATTTAACCAAAATATTCATTTCATAAAGTTACAAGCTGACATTTGGGAGCATTGAACCTTAAATTTTTTCCAATGTTTTAATCTGAAGAATTTTTCTATCTAAAGTAAAACTGAAATCTATTGTATCCATTTTAGAATTTAATCTTAGTAGCTTTTATTTTCACATATTTGTGGTGAGTTTAAAAAAATAATTATGTTAATATTATTTCATCTTGTTAGAAATTCAATATAGAAAAATGAAACATTAATATTTTATTGTGAGTTAATCACTGGAAAAAATTTTCTCATTTCATCTGTTTTTAATATCATGTATGGCATTGCCTTCTATGTAAATGTGCCAATGAATAAATATCTAGTAAACAAGACAAAACAAAAGAACTAGAAGGTATTTTTTTCCCTGAAGTTCTAGTATTACATATAAATAATTCAAGAGCTTCCTCTTAATCTCCTTAATATTTCACTGAGAGACAGCCAATAATTAAAGTCTCCTGTACCCTTCTGACAGATGTGACATACATGTGATTATTTTTCTGTTTTTTTTTAGGGCACATCATGCTTTCTGTTCACTGTGGTACTATGTCACCAATTCTCAAGATTTAATCACTCTTTTACACTTGGATATTTTACTGTGATTGAAAATCTGATTTTTCAACTTGGTTGATATAAAGTAATTACTTTTCATCATTACATGCTTCCAAAGAACAGAAACCTGATAAGGCTTACTCATACTCGATGGTCCTCCCATGATAAAAAATATATATATATATATACTATATTCAGTTCTAATTTCCCAATAATTAACATGAAGTTTTCCTGCCAAGGCCTGAAAAATCCTTCTGGTTTTATGAGTTCTCTCTTTCCAAAGTCTCCCTCATCCTAACCTTTTAACAAGAAAAACAATTTCTAGCAAAATAAATATTTAATAAATAATGATCAAAAAGTTCAGTTGTCAATTAAGTATAATTATTTAAAAGAAACATACATGAGGCTAATCTGATTTCTTTATTTATAGCTGTTGCACTTTTTCTACCTGGCCATCTGAAAATTCCTTCTTTGATTCTTGAAGGGCAGTAACTTAATCAGTACATACTACTTGATTGTATGTTCTTTAGGTTTATATTTTTCATTTTTTAGGTTTACATTTTTCTTATTTCAGACACTTTTCTATTATATCTTTAAATATTTTTACTCATTCTCTTTTTGGGGATTGTCTCCTCCAAGAACATCAAATACCTGAATGACCTTGGACAAATGTTTTCACCCGCCAAACTTCCATTTCCTTATTTATAACATGAGGATAATGCTACTTATTCTGCAATGTTGATTATTAAATAAAATAATGTAAGTAAAAAGCTTAACAAAGAATCTGGAAAATAGTAGATGTTCAATAAATGTTAATCTCTCTCCTTCAGGCCCCATCCTTGATATTTGATCACCCATGATATCTGATCAGGTTTTTCATCCCCCACTTTTTTTTTTTTTTTTTTTTGCCTAAATCCTTAGTCTGCCTTTAGCAAGAATCTTGTAAGGCCAGGTTAGCAAGACTCCCCCTGTCTTCTGGCTCCTCTTAGTAATTTTCCAGCTACTCCCCTCTCTGCTAGTTGGCTATAAGTCCCCACTGGTCTTTGTTGTACTTAAAGAGTTTAGCCCAATCTCTCTTCTCTATTTTAATTCCCTGATTACAAAAGTCATAAATAAAGTATTCCTTAACATTTAAACAAGTATCAAAATATTGTTTTCAATAGCAGAGTCACAATAGTAAGATAAATAAAACTTAAAAATACATTTTTAAAAAAAAGTAAATCTATACTGGCTTTCCTATTGTTCCAAAAAAAAAGTCCAAATCCTCTTTATTTGCTGGGCTTTTTTTTCCTAACTCCATCCTACTATTATATTTTTTTAAATATATTTTATTGATTTTTTTTTTTTTTTACAGAGAGGAAGGGGGGGAGAGAGAGAGAGTTAGAAAAATCGATGAGAGAGAAACATCGATCAGCTGCCTCCTGCACACCTCCTACTGGGGATGTGCCCCACAACTAAGGTACATGCCCTTGACTGGAATTGAACCTGGGACCTTTCAGTCCCCAGGCCGACGCTCTATCCACTGAGCCAAACCGTTAGGGCTATATTATATAATATTTTTATCCCCAATATTCCTTTTGGCCTCATTTACTCCCTCCACCAGTGAATAAGTGCCATATTTCCCTGGGGAGAGGGAAGATACAACTTAGAACAATGATATCAAATAGGATTCTAAACACATTTTTCAAAAACTTTTACTGTGGTTGTTCGTCTGTTTTTGAATTCTGAAAATCTAGTTCTGCATATTAAGAGTACATGCCTGGAGGACTCAGACCACAGGATTATATAATAATGAGAGAAATTTATATGATGACATTTTATTACAAGTCTTTCCAAAGAAAAGAGATTAAAATTATTTTCTGGGATAGCATAGAAGTTTGGAGAGGATTTGGAAGACAGAGTAAGAGAGTTTAGATGTGAATGTGAAAGTCTGCTTTCAATTTTGCCTCCTCTCCTAGTCAAAACCCTGGAGAAATCATAGAAAACTCTTGATGGTTTGGCTAAACAAAAGCAAAGGGGACTTGTGAGCTTTTCAACTCTCGGTCTGGAACTCTGGAGATAGAATTGAGAGAGTCATGCAGAGGGCACCCACGCCATCATTAGGCATGGCAGGTCCCCAAGATTAAGGGCTTCAGATTCATCTCTCTTCCCTTGAGTTTTAGTTACCTTCCACAGGATGTTGACAAAGTGTGAAATTACTTACATACCTGAGAATTAAGAGCATGCATACCTAATGACGTTGCAGTGGGGATGTCTGAGAAAGAAGCGGGTATCAGCTGGAGAATGGACAGCCTAAACTACTGTCTTTTTTTTTTTTGATGCCTAAATCCTTAGTCTGCCTTTAGCAAGAATCTTGTAAGGCCAGGTTAGCAAGACTCCCCCTGTCTTCTGGCTCCTCTTAGTAATTTTCCAGCTACTCCCCTCTCTGCTAGTTGGCTGTAAGTCCCCACTGGTCTTTGTTGTACTTAAAGAGTTTAGCCCAATCTCTCTTCTCTATTTTAATTCCCTGATTACAAAAGTCATAAATAAAGTATTCCTTACCATTTAAACAAGTATCAAAATATTGTTTTCAATAGCAGAGTCACAATAGTAAGATAAATAAAACTTAAAAATACATTTTTAAAAAAAAGTAAATCTATACTGGCTTTCCTATTGTTCCAAAAAAAAAGTCCAAATCCTCTTTATTTGCTGGGCTTTTTTTTCCTAACTCCATCCTACTATTATATTTTTTTAAATATATTTTATTGATTTTTTTTTTTTTTTACAGAGGGGAAGGGGGGGGGAGAGGGAGAGTTTTTTTTACAGAGAGGAAGGGGGGGAGAGAGAGAGAGTTAGAAAAATCGATGAGAGAGAAACATCGATCAGCTGCCTCCTGCACACCTCCTACTGGGGATGTGCCCCACAACTAAGGTACATGCCCTTGACTGGAATTGAACCTGGGACCTTTCAGTCCCCAGGCCGACGCTCTATCCACTGAGCCAAACCGTTAGGGCTATATTATATAATATTTTTATCCCCAATATTCCTTTTGGCCTCATTTACTCCCTCCACCAGTGAATAAGTGCCATATTTCCCTGGGGAGAGGGAAGATACAACTTAGAACAATGATATCAAATAGGATTCTAAACACATTTTTCAAAAACTTTTACTGTGGTTGTTCGTCTGTTTTTGAATTCTGAAAATCTAGTTCTGCATATTAAGAGTACATGCCTGGAGGACTCAGACCACAGGATTATATAATAATGAGAGAAATTTATATGATGACATTTTATTACAAGTCTTTCCAAAGAAAAGAGATTAAAATTATTTTCTGGGATAGCATAGAAGTTTGGAGAGGATTTGGAAGACAGAGTAAGAGAGTTTAGATGTGAATGTGAAAGTCTGCTTTCAATTTTGCCTCCTCTCCTAGTCAAAACCCTGGAGAAATCATAGAAAACTCTTGATGGTTTGGCTAAACAAAAGCAAAGGGGACTTGTGAGCTTTTCAACTCTCGGTCTGGAACTCTGGAGATAGAATTGAGAGAGTCATGCAGAGGGCACCCACGCCATCATTAGGCATGGCAGGTCCCCAAAGATTAAAGGCTTCAGATTCATCTCTCTTCCCTTGGGTTTTAGTTACCTTCCACAGGATATTGACAAAGTGTGAAATTACTTACATGCCTGAGAATTAAGAGCATGCATACCTAATGACGTGGCAGTGGGGATGTCTGAGAAAGAAGGGGTATCAGCTGGAGAATGGACAGCCTAAACTACTGTCCGGATAGAGATGTGACTACTAGTACTTCTCATGACATCAGTACTACCAGGAGCAGCTGAGTGTGGACATATTCATCAAGAAGGGATCATGAAGTTTTCTACCCTCTATTTATGCCAAAAGAACAGATAATGTATATCAGTAGAAGAGTATTTACAGGTCAGAGACCCTTCTCTGGAGGATGCTAGGATGGCATAAAAAGCCCTCCTGCGCTGATAACACCTACAAAATACAAAAACAGAATGGGGAGTATTTATCCAAAGAAGACTGAGATTTAATCCACAGACATTTTATTATCTTAAACTGGCAAAATCAAATTTTCTGCCATCAGCTTGAGAGCTAAGTTCAGTAAGAAATGAAAATTGTAGCACTCAACATGTGATGATATAATGTGAAATTTTAAACTGGCTACACTACCATGACATTTACTCAAGAAATAAAACTTCATAGTTTCCACTGAAACCCTTATTTAACCATGGGAAAATAATAGTAACTCACCTCAGAAAGTTGTTATGAAGAGTGAATGTTTATAGTACATGCAAAAAACCTAAAAAGTATTAGCTATCCTATATAATAAAAGGCTAATATGTAAATTGTCCCCTCGACCTGGAGTTCAACAGGGAGTTCAACCGGGAGTTCTACCAGGGGTGGGGCCATCGAACCGCCTGCAACCCCTCCCCCTGACCAGCCCCACCTGATTGCCCTCTCACCCCAATCGGGGGTGGGGCCGACTGGCCAACTGGACCCCACCTGTACACGAATTCATGCACCAGGCCTCTAGTTTTATAATTACTGATTATATCTAGGATCATGATGATTTTTGATATAGCAACTTGCTTTATACAATAAGGCACTGCATAGGGTAGCATGAGTCAACATAATATTTGATATCATTTACCCCTTTTGAGAATCTAATGATCATCCCAATAAAAGTGAACAATGAATAAAACATTTTGCATATAATTTCACAGATTCATCTTTTGAGCTCTAAAGGTTGATGGACCCTATGCTGAAAGTCCCTGCTATTCTATACATTTGCAATTATATCTACTACTAAGGCACTAAACCTTAAAGGAGCTAGGTTTTTTTTCGCTCACTTTTGATAGAAAATATAAATTCATCCCTTCAAAATATTTTCTTAGAGAATGAGAAAAGACAATAAACAGACATTAACACTGAAATGACACAATGTTGGCATTATCTAATAAGGATTTTAAAGCAACTGTCATTTATCAATAATTCATTGAGCAATTATAAGCACTTAAAACCAATAAAAAGGAAAGTCTCAGTAAAGAAATAGATGATATAAAGAAAAAAACAAACTGTAAACTTTAGAATCAAATAATAACAGAGATAAAAATTCAATGGAAAAACTCAAGAACAGAATAGAGAGGACAGAGGCTGGAATCAGTGAAGTCAAAGATAGAATAATAGAAATTACCCAACATGAACAAAAGAGAAAATATAGTAAGGAAAAAAATATGAACAGAAACTCAGTGACTTCTTGGTATAAAACAGTATAGTTAACTCATGTCGTTGGACTACAGAAAAGAAAGGATAAAATGAGTGGGGCTGAAAAATATTCCAAGAAATAATGGCTGAAATTTTTCCAAATTTGGCCAAAGACATAGCCTATAGATTCAAGAAGCTGATCAAATCCAAAATGGGATAAACCTAAGGAAATCTATACCATCATACATCATAATCAAAGTTCTGAAAACTGTAGACAAAGAAATAAAAAACTTAAAGAAGAAAGAGAGAAATGACATTTTACCTATAGGGGAAAAACCTACTCAAATGACATATTGGTCATCGTAAACCATGGATGCCAGAAGGAAATGTCCCATTTTAAAATGCTGAATTAAAACACACACACACACATATCAGCCTCAAATTCTTTATCTAGCTTTATTATTCTTCAGGAATGAAGGGAAAAATCAAGACACTCCCTGATGAAGGAAATTTAGGAGAATGTCACACCCTAATGAATGACTAAAATAAGTTCTTGAATATTCATGATATTACTTGTTTTACTAAAGGAAGATATAATTATGATTATCCCAAATGTATAAATGAGAACATGGAAGCTTAAAATAATGATAAGAGTTTATCAAAGGTTGTCAATTAACAAGGCTTTTATTTCCCCCTTTTTGTCTCCTCCATTACACTTCAGTACCCCCCACCATTAAAAAAAATCAGTTTTTTAAATCTTTAACTCTTAAATGGAGTTATGTCTTTTAATTGTAATATTGTAATAGTAATTGTAATATCACATTCACAGAACTAGACTATAAAAATGGGTATAATACATTTAACAAATTGCAGAAACCATATTCTTCAAATATCCTGCCTTAGCTAAGGTTTATAATAACAAACAGCGAAATCATTTTGAATCTACTGGGGCCAATTTACTGGTGTAGTGCACAGGGTCCAGTGCTTCCAGCTATAATTAGAAAATGGAGCCTGCTCTCCATTAGTTTTGGTTACTATAATAATTCCATATGCAACCCATGCCTGCTGACTAGTGAACTAGATCATGTATCTTCTATAAATTGCTCTCGTTAGTCCCTTGTAATTTATTTTATGTTTCCAACAACAGTTTCAAACCAGCAGTGTCAGGAACACATGTTTTTACGCTTAATGAAAAAACAGACTAGTGAATGTGTGCCTCCAACCTCATCCTCACTCCTAGCTATTAATGTTTATGTAAAATACTAAATATTTTTGAAAATTATCAAAGATTGCAAAAGTGGATTTTCATCTTTTGAGCTCTAAAGGTTGATGGACCCTATGCTGAAAACATACATAGAAAACATACATCCTTTCTGCCAAGAATATTTATATATTACAAAATTATGAAATCTCATCTCTAAACGAGACTATAAAATCATTTATAATCTGCATTATTTTTGCTATTCTTTATTTTGATAGTTTGTTAGTGTATATTATTTGAAATTTGATATAAACATTCATTGTGGATTTTAATTCAGTTAATATTCTTAAGGTGTGTAACATGTCTTAGATTAGCAAAGAACTTTTACCAATTTTGTCCCTGGGCACATCTACAGTCAGTGAGCGTTAACAGTATGCTATTTTCGTATTCCACTCTGGCATATTGTCAATGCTCATAAATATATGCATAGCCTCAAACAGAATATCTTACCAAATAAGTATTGGTAATGTGTCAGATGCATGGTATTTCAATAGCTATCCTATAGAGATATATACAATTATGGAGGGTAAAATATCCAATATTGAGCTACACAAATATTTATGCCTCACATATTGCTTTTCAGATATGGCTTCTTTTAATAAATAAAAAATTTGGTTCATAACATAAAAATATATAAGCTAAATAAATTGGTTTTTAAAAGTTTTAGAGCATGAAATTATAGTCTGACATATTAGTAGGTGATCAATGCTTATTAAATAAATGAGTAAAAACTTGCAATACAAATATAAAACTGAACAGTTAGATATAAAATGAGCCTTTGTAGTGATTAACATACAATTTTTTAGAACTTTTAGAATAAAAATATTTTAAACAGTAATGAGTAAAACCATATTTCAAATAAATCCCTAACATTGAGAGTATCATACATAGACTTCATTCACAGCATGATAATACTATTTGTAGAATATGTGTACATATAAAATATAAACTGATTATTCACATTTTATATCCCTATCCCTATACGTCTGAATTTCTGCATATACAAATTTTTAAGATTAAATCCTGATCATTTATGAGATAAAACGATAAAATCACAATAGACTTTAAAACACCAAAGCTCTTTTGAACCCAAACCTTTATCCCAATATTAAGAGTAATGAAACTTCAAGAGACAGTTGTATACACATTAATTACTATCATCATTCAAGCTACTTTCCCTTAGGGCCACCATATTTCTAAGCCAAAAGGGCATTCTTAGCCCACTATGGCAATTAGTATCTGATAAATGATGCTACTGCCACACTTCTAATATAGTGATTGATCATTTCCAATTAATTCCTGAGAGAAATCAATGATTTCTTCCTGAAGCATTTACATTAACTAATTTATGTTAATACGAATACTCTATATCCATAATTTGCTAGGGAAGATGGACCATTCTATTTATAACTGGTTACTATTTTAGAGCTTTGGTATACTGTTTCAGAGCTCAAAATATAAATATAAAAGCTATAAAGATCAAGTAAAATTGGACAGTTTAACCACAGCAAGTAATCTTTACATTGGTAAATGTTGCTCAAACTCAAATTCTAACAAAGAAGTGTTGGAAAATTTTTCAAATTGTTTGTAGCTTAGAAATGTTACCATATATTGGGGACCCTACTTTGGTATGGATTTATACTCTTTGTATCTGCTACTAAAATGACTTGCATTTTTAAAGCTATAACTCTAAGGGTATTGTTGTAATCAAATGTTTCCTCCATTCCTATTTCTTTTATTTTGTTTGCTCCGTTTCTAATGTGAGGGCCTTGGATGTTCAAGCAGCACAGTCAGTCTTGTCCTCACTGAGCTTACACTCTAATGGAAAAGACAGACACACATCAACACTAATATGGGATACAATTAATGGGAAAATGGGTGGTCTGAAGGAAAACAACAGAGTGTGATATAGATAGAGGCATTATGGTGAGAAATGAAATTAAAGTGAGCAGTGAAGGACCTGGGTGATAACATTCTTGGCTAAGGAATAATGAAAGTAAAGGCTCTAAGACAGAAAAAAGCTCAGCCTATTCCAAGAACTGAAAGAAGACCTTTATTTTGAAGTCTATAGAAATTGGCTTAGTATGGAATTCCTTATCACTAAAAACAGAAGATGAATTATGTGGGTATATTAGTATAGATAGATGTAGTAGTAGACGTCTGCTTAAGTTCTCTTCCAATTACTTCAAATTTCTCAGTGAATATGGGAGTCCACTACTTGAGCTGTTAGGTGGAGACAGATTGTAGAGGTGCAGTAAAGGAAGTATAGAAACCAGCTAACTGCAGTGATCTGGCTGAGATATGATGGATGAATGACCATATAAATTATCAGCCAGACCAGGAAACTTTAGAGAATAAAAGGGGACCCTTGTATTAATTATGCCAGGACAACAGGCATAACTCAAACCTGTCCTGAGCAAGCAATAATTTATGGTCATCCTAGCCTACGCTAGGGGGATGAGTAAAAATGGAGATAAGGAAAAATATACTGATGGAAGGAATGTGAGGGTTAGAAAAGAGGGAATATTTGAAGGTAATTCCCAGTTTCTATTTATTGAGAAATACATGGGAATAAGCAGGCTTATAAGGGGGGTAAAGATTTCTGTTTTGGATATGTTTGGTTGAGTGGCTTATGAGACATTTACAGACAGTCCTCGGGTTTCGTCCAACTCCCACGTATGTCATTTCATGGTTATGTCGCTATCTCCCATTTATTTATAAAAAGAAAAAGTTCTGTCATTTCGACATATGTATATATGTGCTTTATGTTTATTATTTATTTACCACAAGTAAAGGTCAGGAATTGTTATCTTTGTTTTGATTTTCTTTTTACTGTTTCACTTCATTACTGCTGTGAATGTGCTCCATGTGAGTGGCATAGGTGCTTATGTAGGTGGGTACAGACTTACAGCGAAAATCATGTCATGTCGCGCCACAGGAACGGATCTCCGACGTAACCCGAGGACCTACTGTATATGGGGATATTGGTCATGAAGCTCTGATGAGAACTCTGGGCTGGAGATATAAATTGTGCACATAGATAGTATTTAAATGGATGAGAACACATGGGAACCAGACTATTAAATTCTGAGAAATCCCAGGAAAGGTTGATTAGGGGAGAAATTAGCCAGAAAATTAAATTGAGAAAAAGTAGCTAGAAACGTAGGAGGAAACCAGGATAAAGTAGCATCACATAGGTTTTGAGAATAGAATTTCAAGCCTAGTTTCAATAAAAGGGAGGGGTCAAAATGTCTAAAGTTGCAGGAAAGTCTAGTAGTTTGATACAAGAAAAATGTTCCTTTGCATTTGGCATCATGGAAATAATTGTGACCTTGACAAGAGTTATTTCATAGTATTGAGGACAGAAATTAGAATGTGAGTTACCATATCTGACAACACAAAGAAAAGTCTTCAGTACTGGGGAGTTCAAAAACTGTTTTTTCTTTGAAAACTACGTGTGTTTTTTTTATTCTTACCTGAGGATATGTTTTGTTTTTATTGCCTTTTTTTGAGAGGGAGAAACATTGATGTTTCCCATACTGACAGGGATCAAACCTGCAGCCTAAGTATGTGCCCGGATCCGGAATGGAACCTGCAACCTTTTGGTACACGAGACGACCTTCAACCAACTGAGCCACAGGCCAGGGCGAAGTACTATCTTTTCAGCATTCTTAGAAATGGTCCTTCTAAACTACTGTTAATTGCATGGCTTTAAATAGGATATTTCCAACGTCATCTCCTCTACCCAGAAAATCCATGGTACCACACACCAATCTTTCATATATTATAATTACACCTATTAAAAGTTAGTACCTAAAATGTATTTTGGACACATAAGAGTATAGATTTGGTGGCAACACTGAAATTTTAATTTTGTAAACCATATATTCAAGTAGTCAATAGAGAATGCTGCCCATATAGAACTGGGCTTGGGCTGAGACCTAGACCTTGTCTTTTCCCAAATGCAGCATCACGCACCGCTCCCAAGAGCTAACAACAGGTCTGTCCAGATGCTAAGGCCAGGGGCTTCGAAACCT
The DNA here is from genome assembly GCF_000412655.1 of Myotis brandtii. Taxonomy (NCBI): domain Eukaryota; kingdom Metazoa; phylum Chordata; class Mammalia; order Chiroptera; family Vespertilionidae; genus Myotis; species Myotis brandtii. The sequence goes on from NW_005361201.1 coordinate 2,664,747, forward strand.
CCATCCTGTGCCTTACAAGTCTCCAGGGCACGTAGAGCTTCATCTTTCAGGGGCGAGGGGGCCTGACAGAGGCTCTGAAACCGGCTGTACAACTCCTCCCAGGGCCCCTCTCGGGCCTCAGCGCCAACCCACACGCCCTTCTGGAGATCGTAGTGCAGCCGTCGGCCCCAGTCGGTCAGCAGACCCAGGTAGACCTGGACGAGCTCCGGGTGGCGACCCACCACTGAAGTTAAAAGCCCGGCCGGGAGGCTGTGGCAAAAAGCAGCCATGGTGTCTGCCTGGCCCAGAAGCCACTGAACCAGCTCGTGACGCCCCTCTCCCGGGGCCTGGGGGCTTTCCAGTTCCAGCTCCTCTTGGGGGGGTCCGGGGGGCGACGAAGGCGGCAGCAGCAGCGCGGCCGCTATCACCTCCAGGAAGCTGTTCTGGGGCCCG
>NW_005361201.1:2665506-2667482 GCF_000412655.1 Myotis brandtii
CGCTCCAGGGCCAAGCGGATGCCGGCATGACGGCCAAAGCGCCTGTAGACGTGGCGCAGGTAGCGAGCCCACTGCAGGGCCCTGCGCACCGTCGCGGGGTCCCAGCTGCGAACATGGGCGGTGCGGGAGACAGCCAGCACCTCTGAGAACCGCTCCAGCTGCTGCGAGAGCGACTCCATGGCGGCACGCGAGAGCCCGACTTCCGTTTTCACCCTGGCGACGGCGACTCCCTGCGAGCTGATTGGCTTGTCTGTGGAAATGATACGCCTCCCTACAATACTATTGGGCGAAGTTGCTGTCAATCTGACAACTCCACTTTAATCCGGGTACTTAGAAGCGTTTAAACTGGAGAAACGGCGAGGTAGTGTTACTTTGTCCTTTGAACTCTTAGGGGAGGGAGAGTAAGTGCAGGGCATCATAGCGAGAATTCCAAGAGCCACGTGAGAGATGCTCATTTAATGAAAATGTTATTAAATGAAATTTTTAGATCCATTCACCCTAGTAAAAAGGTACTGACTCCCACTAATTAATGCCAGGCACTATGCAAAAGTCTGGACCGTGACATTGTTCTTTCATTATTAAAACTGAAGCCCCGGTTAATGGAAACGAAAAGTAAAATAAGATATTTTGAGAACGAGACCACAGTCACATAACTTCTATTGTAGTCTATTGTTATAATTGTTCTGTCTTATAATTAGTTATTGTTGTTAATCTCTTACTGTGCCTAATGTAAAAATTACACTTTTTTTATAGGTATGTGTGTATAGGAAAAAACATATATAGGAATCATACTGTTTGTGTTTGCAGCATCCACTGGGGGGTCTTGGACTTCCCATTCAGGTAAGGGGGCGGGGACATGAATGTAGTATAGTGTGTGCTATGAATACCAGTATCAACCTCCCACTTCTTGATTATGATTTCTAAATTCCTGGGTTACAATAAATTAGGAGAGAGAATGCAAGAGCAAATTCCAGGAGATTTTGTTAAAATCTGACATCAATCAAACCATGGGAATTAAGCATCATGAATAACTAAGGATTAGATAAAGGTGCTTTCACAAAGTGTCAACCTCATCCGGTTCTGGTGAAGATTAAATGAGATAATAAATGTAAAATGCCATTCTTGATATCATGGTTTTCTTTTAATATTCATTCTTCCATCACCTCACCCTCTTTGCATAATAACGATGCAATTCTGGATACTGATTCCAGCTCAGCTCAAGGGAGGAAGGCCTGATAATTTTGAGTTAATCATTTTGAACTATCCCTCCTCTTAATTCAATAATTAATTTAGGAACACAGTCTTAAATCTATCTATGTATAGCATTTTTTCATAACAAAACTTTTCCAGAAGTGTCCAGGTGAATCAGTTCCAATCCATTAGGCCTTAGTAAGCAATCAGAGGAAGAGAGACTTTAGGGTTTTTATTTCTCTGTTTTCTGCTAAAGCATCGGTGTGCCAGCTTCTTCCTCAAAAATTCTAAGAGGCCTGCCTGAGCGTCTGAGAGCACATACTGCTCACTGCGGCCCTGGAGTATTCCTGCTGTTGCGAAGTCCTGGAAACCCTGGCATACCGTGTAGATTCCCTTAGTGCTGGCCCATCCCTATGAATACTGCTCTGTTAAATTTTCTAAATCTCTACTGACTGTGCCTGTTTCCCACCAAGATCTTGCTTGAAACAGTTCTCTCAGTTTTCAACCATTCTTATCCTATATAATAAAGAGCTAATATGCAAATTGACCATCACACCCTCACACAAGATGGCCACCACGAGATGGCTGGCAGGGGAGGGCAGTTAGGGGTGACCAGGCCTGCAGGGGAGCGGTTAGGCATCGATCAGGCTGGCAGGGGAATAGTTAGGGGCAATCAGGCAGGCAGGAAGGTGAGTGGTTGGGAGCCAGCAGTTCCGGATTGTGAGAGGGATGTCCCAAATTGGAGAGGATGCAGGCTGGGCTGAGGGACACCTCCCCCCACCCCC
>NW_005361201.1:2667567-2686768 GCF_000412655.1 Myotis brandtii
CAGTGCATGAATTTCATGCACTGGGCCTCTAGTAATTAATATAAATCTGTGAGTCATAATATTATCAATCATGTATTTGGGGAATGTTGAGTAGTCAAGGGCTGTGATTACCAAATACTACCATTGTCATACACTTCTGCCAAATGTTACTGATACGTAAAACAATATATGACAGAACAAAGTAATTTTTTTCATAAATGTAATTAAATAAAAGGAATCCACATTTATAAAGTAATGGTGCCCAGCAAGTGTGCTCAGTGGTTGAGTGTCATACCATGAACTAAAAGGTCACTGGTTTGATTCCCAGTCAGGGTACATGTCCTAGTTGCTGGTTCAATCCCCAGTAGGGAGCGTGCAGGAGGCAGCCAATCAACAATGTTTCTCTCTCATTGATGGATCTCTCTATCCCTCTCCCTTTCTCTCTCTCTAAAAATCAATAACATATTTTAAAAAAAACACAATAATAGTGATATTAAGTGGTCACTTTGTGTTTTCTTAACTTGGAAAAATTAAAAAGTTTGAAAGTATTTTAAACACCTAGTTTAGAATATGTATTTGTGTAGAAATACAAAGGAATGGTAAGTCAGTGAAATTCATAATTCTGAAAATCTCCTGTTTAGTGTGGGAAATGGTAGAAGTGTTTGTAGATGGACCTAGCTTGTGAAGACGTTGGAATACTGCGCTAAGGAATAGGGTCTGTGTTGAATTGGCATTCAGATGCCATTGATAATTTTGGAGCACAAGAATGACATGATCATATCTGTTATAAAACAATGTAGAAAACTGTTTGTAGCCAGCTGAGATGGAGGTCCACTAGAAAAATATTGCAATAGTCCAGGTGCACAAAATGACAGTTTTACTAAGAAAGTGGCAGTGGAAATAAGGGGGGGGGGAGGGGGAGTCGTGCTAAGATTTGAAAATTCCTTCTGAAGAAGAATCTATAGACCTTAATGGAGAGGAGACACAAAATAATTCTGCAAATTATAATTTAACTAATTGGGAAAAGTCTCTTTTCCTTTGGAATGGAACAAGAGATTGATATTGATTTTGACTAATGCCAGTAATTGGAAAAGAGAATAAAAACTCATAGCAAAGCATGACTCAGTGGAAATTCTTATAAACTAGTTTTCTTTGTTGTTGTTTTTTTATCCTCACACTCTTTAGGATCCACTGGATTAGCATATCCTATCTAATAATAGACAAAGATTGAAATTGACCGTACCTTCGCTACACCTCCCAGTGGCTAATCAGCGAGACATGCAAATTAACCGCCAACAAAGATGGTGGTTAATTTGCATATGTAGGCGCGAAGCGGAGGAGCGAAGACTGAAGGCGGCTCCGGCCACCGGAACCGTGAGGGGCTTGAAGATGCCTCTGGCTGCTGGAGCAGCGAGAGGCTTGGAGGTGCCTCTGGCCAGAGCGAAGGCCTGGGTCCCGGGTGCCGGAGGAAAACCGGTGCTGGCAGCTAGGGGAAGGGAAGTCCTATTGCACGGATCTTTTCATGCAACAGGCCTCTAGTTATATAATAGAACACATAATTAGTTAATACTATGGTAACTCCAGAAGACATAATGATTGCATGAGAGTTGAGTTATTAAAAATGCGATTGAATTATGTAAAATGAATAATTTAAACAGGAATTTCTCCCCTTCCTTAAATAATATCCAATTCAACTTCCAGAACATGAGTATTTAATTTGATATCTCTTAGATTGCTAATATTCAGAAAACACTTAAATACTTGAATTGGTCCCACTGGGAGAAGTTCCACTGAGTTTTTTCATTTATATATTTTTCCACTGCATGGATACCTGTTTTGAAAAAAGTAATCTCTACATAAGAAACAATGATGACAGCTATACTGACATAAATTGAATAAATAATATATACTTTTGGGACTATATGTCAATGCACAGATTATATACCCTCCTCCGTGTATATGTGAATATGTGCATATTTGCATAGAAGTAAATGGGATGATATTCCTAAGAAGGTACTTGAACTAAATAATTGAACTACATTTATGTTTAAAATTTCATTTTTCTTTTGCAATTTTTTTCCTAATGTCCAAACCAGAAAGAAAAAAAAAAAGCAGGATCTCTCTTTTCTTTCAAATTAGAAGTTTGATTTCATGGAGGAGAGCTCTGAGCTCTGTAATAATGTCTAGATGCCTTTATTTTTATCCCACAGTTATCAGTATATTGCTATACAAGTACCTGCCAGCAAAAGCTTTTTTTCTGGTTCAATAACGTTTTAAATGTCTGTTGTTCCCATTTTCAAGTCTCCAAAACTTTTATGTGAATTCTTTCAGCACATTTTTTTCATTATGTCCCGACTTTCTTTTTTTTCTGGATGGCTAAAGTTTCCAGACATATAACCAGAAATGTCCTCAGAGAATTAATATATAAAAAACTAAAGCTAAGGACATGGAAAGCAAAGAAAAATATCATGTAAAATACATATATATACACGTAAATTCATTTTAAGTTTTCCTTTAAAAGGTAATACATGAACCTAATTTTCTTTATTAATATTCTCTTACTGAGTAGCAAATATTGTGGAAAGGTACCAAGAAATTTGTTTTTTTAATAACTCCCAGATCTAATCTTAGTTCTTAGATTGGGCTAGTCTGTTAATATCATTAATGTCAAGGACTGTTATTCCCAAAGATTTCTAGCATTTCAAAATAAACTGGCTGAAATAAGCCAAATAAGTGATTAAAACAAAATTCACAATATCACAGAGATTTTATTTGAATGTAAAAAATATTTTTGGTAATGTTTTTTATCAGTTACACATTTTAAGTATAAAGAAAGGCTTTAAGGGAATATTCCATCAAATTTGAGGGGCGCACTTCATTTAAGGGGAGAGAGGTGTTTGAAGCAAAAGTGCCAGAATCTAATATTTCTTTTCCCTTTATTGTTTTGAGTGGATGAATAACTTATAATTTTCTAACAGTTTGCATAACTTTGCTTAAACAGATCTAAATGGGTAAAAGCCCCTATTTCTTGTTATTTTAGAATAGGGCATGTCTTCACTTCCCTTAGTTTATATAATTTTAGTACGCATCTGCTTTATTGATGCTCTACAGAGAGGAGAAGATATATACATCGAGCAACATCTCTCTCTCTCAGTTACCAGGATGTTGGTAGTACCTGGATCCATTTGAAGACTTTTCAGTATTCCATGGCCCATTCAGCATGTTAGAAAATGCCAAGAGTTCAGAACAAGACAAAATTACTGAGGGAGCTGTAGTGATGAAAATAAAGGCAAGAATGAAAAAGAGTTATGTAGCCGATTAAATTTGACTTTATAGTGGGGGAAATATTGAGAAAATTTTCAGAGAAATATTTTCCTAAATAATAATGTTATTGAAATATGGCAAAATTAAGGATTGCAATCAGCAACATAATTTTAAGCAAATAATTGCAAATTTCATAGAAATATTTTTGTTTGTGAAAATTATAATTTTTAAAGTGTAATTTTATTAACTTTTTCTCGTTCAAATGAAGTTTCTGTTCGAGGTATTCTTGGTTATAAAAAATATTCATTTGATTTTATTCATTTAGTGGGAAAAAACAATTTGATGTTCTTATCATTTGCCCAACCATGAGACTATCACTTAATAACTACAATTCTGTGTAACAAGAAATTATTAAAGTGAACACCGTGTTCTTCTCTAGCTCTTCAATGGAATTATGTGAACTAGTTTGTTTATAGGTTTTAGTAAAAAGAAAAAAAATTGCTTAATTTTAACAGGAAGACTGAATATCTCTACAGTGTGGCTTAGATCAATTTACCTTTTATTGCCTATACCAGCTGCAAAATTTTCCCTTATTCTTCCCTACTTTTGAGAGCCTAGGGGATACTAAATGTAGTTCTCATATCCTAGCAGTCCAAGTATTTTCAACTTTAAATCTATGTGTTTTACATTTTGTAGTCTCATTACGCATATGGTTGAGAAACATAAACTATGAATATTAATCTGATGTCCAGGTGGTAGGAAATTGAAAGGACTTCCAGCATAGCATTAAAGGGAACAGCAATTGAAACCGCCAGAAGAAAAATCTATTTTGAGAAAGATGTGAGTTTTAGAAACAGAGTCATAAGACATTTGACTATGTTAAATTATTTGTGTGTATAGGTAGTATTTGCACACTGCCAGGTTTGCTTTCTAATTCTGAAATGTCTTTTCTTCCTTCCTTCCTACCTCCTCACTTCCTTATTTCCCTTCCCTTCCCTTCCCTTCCCTTCCCTTCCCTTCACATGAAACACTTCCTTCTATGCTACACATCAAATCCTACCTCTTTTATGAGTCTTTTCGGATAACACCAGCAGAAAGTAATCTGTTTCACTTTCAGACTTCCTATAACACCTGTGGTTGCATTGTTAATTTGTCACTTACTATTTACTGCCTTTTATGACAAGTCAGGTCCTTTGTATGAGCCAAATGTCTAATGACATGAGCCTACTGAATTCATCACCACACCAGGCATATTGCTACCAGGAGAATTCAATACACCAGGTTCTCTGTGCAGGGTCCCTTCTCCACAAAAAGGGCAGGAACACAGCCCAATTACATTTTCAATTGGATATGTTTATCTTAGGTCCACCCCAATAGAAATACTGCGTCTTAATGGTATTTTTAATGTCGACAATGCTTCCTGCAGTACCTTATGGGATGTAGGAATACAAGGTGATGGAGGGGAAAGAATGTGTTCTTTCTTAGATGGTGAGACTTCTTTTAATTAGACTTTGAGCTGCTAAAGGAGAGGGTCTAAGTCTTTGTATCCTTGGTTCCTAGCATAATCATTGATACCTGATTGGTGTTTACCAAATGTTGAGCTCAACAAAATTTTGGAATCAATCAATACCAGTGTTTGTTATAAGTTGTTATGAGGACTCAAGGAAATCATGTTTGCAAGGCACTTAGCACAGTTACTAGCACATCATCTATATACAATTGACATTAGAGGGTTCTTTTCCTCCTATCATTGAAGTGTGTGTGTGTGTGTGTGTGTGTGTGTGTGTGTGAGAGAGAGAGAGAGAGAGAGAGAGAGAGAACTGGTAGCTAGAGTAATGAAAAGGATATTCTAGCTTTGAGGACTGGAAAGATGAAAAAAATGAGGTGGGCAAGATGCATTTGGAAAGTATTTATCTCTTCAACTAATACTTTTTGAACCCATATTATGTGCCATATTATGTTCTAGGGATATAGGAATGAATAAAGTAGAGTCTGTAACAGCAAGAACCAGTCTAAGAGAAAAGAAAACTCCAAATAGTCCATAGTCAGAGGATTGCGATACTGGGTATGGCCATTTTAAACATGGCCTTAGAAATGTTTGACACTTCTCCCATTGAAAACACAGATTTGTGACCAATTTGACCAATAATACACAGTGAAGGGATGCTGTGTGACTCCTGAGGCTAGATCCTAAAATGGCAGGTATCTTCCACCCAGTTCTTTTGGACAGCTTGCTGTCAGAACATTCCTCTAGCAACACTTCCTCTAGGAATCTGGCCACCAAGCTGTGAGAAGGCCATTTCACCTGGGGAAGCCTTCAGTCATCCAAGCCCAGGCACCAAATATATGAGTGACAAAGCCTGCAGATTACAACCCCTAACTGTTACCGTTTCTCTACTTGAGACGCCAGGCATTGTGGGACAAAGGGCAACCATTTCTCCAGTGCCCTGTCTGATATTTCTCAGACTTCCTTAGCAAAAGTATGTGGTAGTTGTTTAACATCACTGAATCTGTGGTGATTTGTTGCATTGCAGTAGTAACTGGAGCTTAAGGTGATACCTTGGTAAAGATGCTTAATTCAAAACCAAATGTGAGGTCATTATTACTTAACTAGAGGCCCCATGCACGAAATTCGTGCAAAAGGAAGCCTTCCTTCCCCTGGCTGCTGGCACCAGCTTCCCTCTGGCACCCGGGCTTCCCTCACAGCCCTGGCTTCGTCCTGAAGGTCATTCAGAAGGACATCCAGTCTAATTAGCATATTATGCTTTTATTATTACAGATGGTCGAATATTTTTAAACCCCTCTTGTTGAAGTTATTTAATTAATTTTCTTTTAAAGAAAATATAAAATAACTTGTAAGAACTTGTAGGTCCAAGTAATGAGAAATAATTAATAAATAATAGAAAAGTTACTTATTTTTTTCTGATAAAGGTGATATTTCTTTCCAACATGAAGAGTCTCCTTGAACCTTTATTATGATACTAAAATATAGATCATAAAGAGTTATGGTTATCATAGAGCAGTATAACTATTCCTCATGGTTAGAAAATGAAAATTATCATCATAGGAAATAATATGTAATTATGTAATGCTTACACCTAAATTAATTGAATTGAATCTTGAGTTATACTATTGAGTCCAAACTTTTCAATATGGTATTTAAGGCCATCCAAAATCCCCACTACTATCCTCTATCATCTGAACCGCACATCTCCAGACTGCCTCTCATTCCCTGACGACTGAGCATTTTCATACCGTCAGGCCTGCATTCAACTCCCAAACCTTATCTTGTAAGGGTCACCCTACCATGCCGCCTACCCTGATTCCCAGAGGCATACTGTTCTTGAATCTCTTTGCTCTTCTGTAGACTGTGGTTTGTATTTATATTTACCACTTATTTCATTCTGTGTTAAGCTAATTCTGTTTCCTTCACCAATGAAAGATTATTCAAGGGAAGTGGTGTATCTAACGCAACTTTGTATTTCCATATTTCCCACTTTAGGTGCTAAATAAAGACTTTCTAACTGTCAAAAAAAAAGCCCCCCCCCCCAAAAAAAAAACAAAAAAACACAAATGGAAACATTCTGAGGTAAGTTTGTGATATGGCAAGAGGCATTCTAAAAACATTACCAGAGTCTCCATCTACTCTTTAATTCCAAAATTGAAAAGAAGGAACAAAAATAAAAATGACTGCATTTTGTTGAAATCATAAACTCCAAATTGTAGAAATCGCCATTTTGGTTTGGACAAAAATGAACATTTCTGTTCTTGAAGACATCTATATAATTCCTATACACAATTTGGTTCCAATTCTAAACTCTGCCTTAATGAAAAAAATTAATGTATGACCTGGCAGGCCTAACACATGCCTCCTCTGCTTGCTCAGCAAAGAAATTAAACCAAACCATAAGATGTAAATCATACACTTTCTTGGTACAGAGCCTAGCTTTATTTCCTTACCTTCTATGTGTCTAGCACAAATATGTAAGGCCATAAATTAAAATTTAATTAGAAAAATTAGTGCAATATTTGAGGCCAAGTATATGAGATTTTATAAGTTATTTAATAATTCTGAGAAAGAATGTTAAGTAAACATTTTGTGTATAGTATATTTTTGTACTTCCTGTGCCTCTTGGATCTTACTTCCCATTATTTCATAAAAATATTCTCATTAACTAAACAATAAAAATATCTCTATGTGATGTTATATTGCCACGATAAAACTGCAGACCAAACTTATATATGAACAAGAAACTAAAAATGTTTTAAAACAAACTGGAAACTTTTTTATTCAATCATATTATGACTTCTACAAGCTGTAAAACAATAGCATACACTAATATTTGATGTGTCTTCTGGTTCTTCTCGTACATTTTTGGGTCTTGAACTTGGCTACATTTTCTGCAACTTGAAGCTTTTTGTAGTCTCTTTATGAGTTGCAGCAACATATGCCATTAATGAAGGGAGTTGGGTAACCTCTTCGCTGATCTTAATACAGCACATGACAGACACCAACACCAATTAGGGAGATCTGCCTCAGGCATAGAACATTGAAAATAGATATCTGTTGAAGCAAAGAGGATGAATGTAAGAAAAAGAAAAAATGGAACAGAGTTGTGTAAAGGAGAAATTGAATGAATGTTAAGATAATGTTTACATGTTGGATGGGGAGAAAGAAGAATAAGGTATAATCAAGATAAACAATAAAGAATTACAGGAATTGATAAACACTCAAAAAGTATATAGAAGTTAACCTTATGCTTTGAAAAATCCACAACCCCATAATGAAGCAATACTAACGATTGAAAATCATCATAAGGTATAAGATGTATGAGCTAGAGAAAATTCCCGATGGTGAAAATAGTCAAAGGCAGTTCAAGTATGCTTATTACTCTCCCACTGGAGGTGTCTGTCATGATTGTGTGTGTGTGTGTGTGTGTGTGTGTGTGTGTGTGTGTGTGTGTGTTATTTACAGCACTTATATAATTTTATACTGTATGCTGGACATTTTCATTATGACTATTCAAGTTTTAATATTGTTTTACTCATCTTTTCTTTAGTGTTTACTTTTACAGAGGGTTTTGAGATAACTTACAGAAATTCATGAGCACAGGGAAGTTTACATATGATATTTCTAGAGGATAGTGGGATGGCAGGAACATTTTAAGAGAGGAGGAAAGTGAAGCAGGACGAATCTGGTAATCCTGTAAGAGGAGAATAATTCTAGAAGCATGACTAGGTGAAGAAGGGGAAGTAGGATAAAAATAGAGTTCTCAACCCTTTGTCCTTGTTCTATAAAGTGTAAGGATTCTTGCCCAGCTGGTGTGGCTCAGTGGTTGAGCATCTACCTATGAACCAGGAGGTCATGGTTCGATTCCCGGGTAGGGCACATGCCTGGATTGCAGGCTTGATCCTCACTAGTTGGCTTGCAAGAGGCAGCCAATCAATGTTCTCTCTTATCATTGATGTTTCCATGTCTCTCTTATTCTCCTTTCCTATCTGAAATCAATTATATATAGAAAAAGCCCTTTACAGAAACACTTGGCTCACCCTGGCCTATATATATATATATATTTTTTTTTAAATTAAGGATCTTTTTCATGGCAGGACATATCAAAACATGCTGACACTTGGACAGATGGAAATTAAGACTCCGTTATAGACCCAAATGAGAAAAGGCCACCAAGGAGAGCCACACAAAAGGTTGTACCCTGGGACAGGGTGAGGGCAAGCTAAACTTCTGTATGGCACGCTAAGAGACTTTAGTTAGTTTTCCAAAGCTCCCTGGGAAGTGACTAATTTTGTGGACCCCGAGGGCATTGGGGCTCTGCCTAGTTGTCTGATACCTGGCCCCAAAGAAATTAGGGTGAATGTGGGTGCATAAGTAGCTCAGAGTGTGAGAGCCCAGTAAGGGAAGTGGTTAGAATATGGACTTAGTTGGCTGCATAAGAGGAAGAACTGAAAAGACTCTACCCAGGGTCTCAAAACTGGGTCAAGACAGTATAAAAACAAAGAAACAAATAATAAAACCCCACTATGTTATACTTTCCTGGACCAGAAGGGGAAAAAAATGATATATACATAATATATAGAATACATATATATTATAAATACATGTAATATCTATCTATCTATCTATATGTAGAAAAAAAGAGCCTATTAAACTCTAAAAATAAAGAAGGCAAAGAGGAAAAGAAAAAATAATAGGGAGGAGAAAACAGTAGGTTATCTCCTGAACAGGAGATTCTTTCTGAGGTTCTTTTCTTTTCTTAATCTGCAAGGTCAGGACCACTCTATTTCCTCACACTCTTTTTCCCCAGGGCTTCTGTTGTCAACGTGGGCAGCCCAATTATGTGAGCATCATATCTTGGCCCATAATTAAATTTGCTACTAATATATTTTATTAGGGTTTAAATTCACTTCACAATTTAGTAATGAACTAAGTCACTCCCAGAGTTACACAACAACTGGTAGCTAAGCAATGAGAAATGATAATCAGCATCCTTACTCTTATTCAGCAACTCCCCAATATTTGAGGTGAGAGACTTTAAACAATCTGGGTATTTTTGTGAGAAGAGGAGGAATGAAGACAACTGAATACTTGTATATACACGTAAGATTTGCTTTTAAAAGACTCAATTATTTTTATTTCTTTAAATCTTTATTGTTGAAAGTGTTACATATGTCCCCTTTCCCCCCCATTTACTCCCTCAGCCTGCCCCCACCCCCGACCCCAGCACCACTCTATTGTCCATGTCCACGAGTTATGCATATATGCATACACTTTCCCTCCGAGATTCTACACTCTGTTCCATGCTTCCATGTCTCTGGATCCACTCAGTTCATCAGTTTATTTTGTTAATTAGATTCCACATATAAGTGAGATCATGTGATACTTGTCTTTCTCTGATTGGCTTATTTGGCTTAGCATAATACTCTCCAGGTCCCTCCATGCTGTTTTAAAAGACTCAGTTATTTTTTATTCAACTTCTTACTGGGTTCCACTGACCACACGATAGCTTCCATTGTATATCGAATTGTTACCTCAAACTTAACTTGTCCAAAACTAGAAACACAATTCTTCTCTCAAAGCAAGACATGGTAAAACAAAACAAAACAACTTCTTCCCAAAGTCTTTTCAATTTCAGTAAATGGCAGCATAATTTCTGTAATTGTTTACATTAAAAAACCATTGGGGCCCACCTTGTTTGTCTCTCATACTGCATATCCATCCATCAGTGATAAAATTTAAATCAAAATTTAAAATAAAAATTATAGTGACATATATCATGGGTGAGGTAGTATTCTAGACTAGAATTTGGTGCTTACACAATTCATCTGCCTCATTATAAAATGAATACTAGTATACTGGGGGAAAATAGTGTGAGTAAAGAAGAAAAAAGTATGAAGAAGAGAATAACCATATAAAAGATATGCGGAATCTAATTACTTACCATAACTTCACTGCAATCCCTCTCATCCAAGTCCCAATCACCCCTCAGCTGGATTATTATAATAGCCACCAATCTGTTCTCCTTGCTCACACCCCTGTCCTCCTGCAGTCCATTCCCTACCCAGAAGTCAAAGTGACAACTTCACACTACAAATCTGATCATGTCACCCCTCTGCTCAAAATCTTAAAGCAAAGTCCCTGCAAAGGCTTACAAGATCTACGGGATATGAAACCGCTCTTCTGGAACCCCAATCTCTCTGACATTATCTCCTACTCCTTCTTTATTTATCTCTGCCATAGGAGCCTCCTTGATTTCCTGTAACATTTGCTTTGTGGAATTCCCCTGAGACATTGCACTAGCAATTTCTTTGTCTGGAATGGTCTTTAGGAATCTTTGTAGTGCACTGACTTCCTTTGGATCTCTGCTCAGATGTCACTTTGCTGGTGAGGCCTTCCATGACCATGTATAACATCTGCCACCTCTCAGCACTTTCTAACACTTTTACCCTTATGCTACCTTTCTGTAGGACACACATTATCACCAGATATATTATGCATTAATTTTTATTGGTTTATTTGCATAATTCTTGTCTCACTTCAGTACAATATAAGTTCTATTAAGTTGGGGACTTTGCTTCCCTTGGAAAGAACAGAGCATGCTTCATCTTAGCTGGCAGAATAAATGGTACTTTAGAGGTAAAGATGTGTTTAGGGGAAAGATTCTGATTGACTTTCTATTCAAATATATGTAGCAATCTGAGAACAGGAACAGTTACTGGCTACATTTGTTATATAAGACTAGAGGCCTGATGCACAAAATTAATGCAAGAGTAGGCCTTCACAGCCACAGTGGCTGCCTGGATCCCTTGCAGCCGTGGTGGCTTCCTCAATCCTGCGGCTGCAGCCCCAGCTTCATCTGGAAGGTCATCTGAAAGAATGTCCGGTCTCATTAGCATATTATGCTTTTATTATTATAGATTAGTTGCACACATACATTTGTGCATTCATAGGTTAAGCAGTTTTTGATCCAGAAATGCTACCCTATTACTGAAGATGAATGTCAAAACCTCAGTCATTATGCTTTATTTCAAATGGAACACATGCAAACCCTTCCTATTTTTTTCTCTCCTTGTTTTCAAGCTATGCATTTGAATATAAATTCATTTTAGTTTTATCTCAGAGGTAAAAACTGTTGATGTATAGTCTCTTCCCTCTCCTTAAAAAGAAAATAAAAAGAACCCTGGCCAGCTAGCTCAGTTGGTTAGAGTGTTGTCCTGATACTCCAAGGTTGTGGGTTTGATCTTCAATTAGGGCACATATAATAAATACAATAATCAACCAATGAATACATAAATAGTGGAACAACAAATCCATGTTTCTCTCCCTATCTCTCACTCTTCCCCTTTCTCTATCGGTAAGATCAATCAGTAAAAATTTATTTAAAAAAGATAGCAAGAACAAAGTGAGAAAGGAAGGGAGGGAGGGAGGGAAGAATGAAGGAAGAGAAGGATTGAGGGAGGGGAGGAGAGAAAAAAGCAGGGAGGGAGGGAAATGAGCATAGACTTTCAAGTCACTCAGGATCAGACATGAATCTGTATCCCACCTGAGCTGTTTAAGACCATGTTTTCCTGTTAACCTGTGAGCTCCTGGAGAGCCAGGCTTGCAACTTCATCTTCTTGTAACAAGTGCACAGAGGAGATTGGATAATGAATGAATGAATGGACCATGAAGCTATGGATGTCTAATAGCCCATAGAGTGGGATGCCATAAATTGGAGAGGAGACAAAGATTCAGAGAAAGGATGCATAAAATTCTCTGATCTCCTGTGTTTTTAATGATGTTTTTATCCCAGGGGACTGTTGTAACAAGTCAGTAAGATGATTTAGGTGCTCAATTAATAATAAAATACCTAACATCTACTAGTACTTCATACTTGCTATGCATCAGACAGTAAATGAAATATTTTACATATGTTATAGAATGCTCAAGACAGGCCTACAAGAGAGGGGCTATTTGTTAACCACATTTTACAGATGTGGAAATTGATAGTTAGGTTAATTAATTTGCCCATAATTGTTAGCAAGTAAGTGAAGGAGTTAGAACTTGACCCTGATTGTGTCTGTTTCCAAATCTGGACTCTTAATTATTAAGCGTACTGCAGTGACTATTAGTATCCCAATTTAAGATGTCTCATTCCTTGACAGCTTTGGTGGGAATAATGGCTGGTGAAATCTTTTGGCAAAAGACTCTGGAGTCTAAGAAGCTACTGTGACAGCAGCTGATGGCATTTCCTTCTGCCTATAGAAGCCCCACTAACTCTAACCCCTTCCCATGCAGTTCTGTCACTGTGGGCTAGGCGTGCTACCTTTCCTAGCCTGGTCCAGTAATAATAGTAGAAAACTCTTCCACAGTATAATTTTAAGAGTCATTTCTCAAAATGCTTCATGTAAATCAGCAGTTGTCAAAGATCCCATGTTTGTAAAATGTGTGATCATTTCAATGTTGGAAATTTCAGCACATTTTTTCATCCTTCAACAAAGTAACCCTAAATTTGTCATTACCAATGTTCTAAAAATATATGGATAATTGAAACAAGGTCAACCTGCAAGAGTGTCCCAAGAAAGGTGACAGTAAAATCTCATTTAAGTGTAAATTGTTCTATCAACAAGGATGCAAAATCAACAACGGGTGCCATCTTCACAGGGAGATTTCCACTCATTTCCCCTTTGATGGGTGCAGTCCTTCCTTCTTGTATCTGTCCTATCACACAATGGCATCTGCTTTTTCTCTTCCAGGTATTCAGTGGCATTATGTCTCATTTACTCATTCAATCATTCAACGAGCTGAGGTTTGGCACTGTGCTGAGGACTTGATATGCAAAGATGGAAAACCTAGTCCCTCCTCTCTGGGGATTCACAGTTTTAGTAGAGAGGTGCAGGTGTAAGAAAATAACTGTGACATACATTATAAATGATATATAAAAGAAATAACATATTCTCAGAGCAAAACAGACAGACATAGCAATATTTCTACCAGAGAGATCAAGAGAACCACAGAGAAGATAACTACTAAGCTAGTCCTGGAAGAATGAATTTGACTTATTCAGAGAGAGAATGTAAAAAAGTGAAATGTCATTCTAGTCAGCATGAGTAAAACTTGGAGCTGTGAGGGTGTACAATGTTTGGGATATTGTGATATTACATCATCTCAAGTCTACTGCCGACAATATATGTGCACATCTGTTTTGTACTTTATAATGAAACCATCTGTTCATTGATACCCTGCCTCAATTTTGATTTATTTTTCTCCTTAGTTTAGTTTCAAAATCAGATTTTTTTCAAACTATAGGTTTGAAATAAATTTAGCAATTCTTCAACAGCATTTCTTTTCAATTGAATGGCATAGAAAAGACTAGAATAAAGCCAAATAGAAACATGTTTTGGTTATGTTGTCTAACTGTGTTTCGATGTGTCTGTTACATAAGGTATTTCATATTTTGAGTCACAATAAAACAAGTTTGAAAGCCACTGAAGTAGTAATATTTTTCTATTGCTTTTCAATGCACTCCCATTATATTGGTTATGATTAAACCTTGAGTCCAAATCAACCTTGGTTTTTAATGAAGTGACTAGTGACACAGACTGACCTCATTTGTAAAAGCCTGGTTGACAGGCAAGCATCTGTTTTACTGAATTCTAGTTACATTTTACTAGAAGAAATGATTCTAGCCTGGAAATTAAACCATTATTTATAATGTTATTTTAATATTATTTTCCTATTCTGAGGTCCAAACTACTAAATTAAAAACAATATATAAAAA
Source organism: Myotis brandtii (assembly GCF_000412655.1). Taxonomy (NCBI): domain Eukaryota; kingdom Metazoa; phylum Chordata; class Mammalia; order Chiroptera; family Vespertilionidae; genus Myotis; species Myotis brandtii. The sequence goes on from NW_005361201.1 coordinate 2,682,084, forward strand.
TATAACCAATTAGTAGTAAGCTTCCCAAGAGATTGGATTCTTCTATAATATTCATTCATTCAACAGTTATTTATTGAGTGCTTACTAGATGTCCAATGATATTCTAGATACTAGAGAAAACAGTGGTTCAAAAGAAATACAGGGTTATTGAAATAAAATATTTTATATTAAACATTCATATTAAATTTGAACTTCTTCCAATTAGAATGGCACATACATTTATAAAAGATTTAGAAACAAACCACACAAATATTTAACGAAAACCTAACTTCACTTAGACAAGGAAAACCACACAACAGTATATATTACAAAGGATATTTAAAACTAGGTGAGCTAAATGGCATATTTCATGTAATGCTTTTTATCTACCTTCTGTGTAAAAATTAGAAGGCATATGCTCATATACAACACACATTTTGCGAAAAATATGAGCCGCGCACAATAGGGAATGGATACCTATACTAGTGTTATGTTCTACTTTTAGACTTTAAACTTTTCCTTTGAGAGTAAAAATCGAGTTTTTAAGTTGCATATCCAAATGAGAGTAAACCTTGACCTCTCACATGAAATTTCTGTCATTTGATTCATTCTTTGTAGTGTTATATATGAATGGTGATGAGAAGTATTAACACTTACTTTTTACCGCTAATGTTATTTGCAATTACCATACTAGGACGTATAAGTCCTTTTTGTCTGACATTTAAAAAAATATTTCAATATATATATATATCAATTCAAGGCCTATATTATGGTCCAAGATGGTAGGTAGGAAAAGATAAACATAGTTTTCATTACTGATAAAATATTTCAATAAAAAAGGAAATAAGTGTTTTCATTTATTACATTGCTTCATATATTTCTCTGGCACCATTGCAGGTTTTTATACTGCTTTCCATATCATATTTCTCACTGGCTTCTAACACTTGCTCATTTAATAGCCCTTTTGAAGCTATTTAGGAATATAAGAATGCCTTGGTCACCTTTGGAAATTTATTATACTTTAACCCAGTGTCTACTTGTGGCGAGCCGGTACAGCCATGGCATACTCAGCCCCAGGGTGCCTTATGTGCCACGCCAGCTCAGCCAGGTTCAGTGACCCTGAGAGGGGGTGGTGAAGGATGGAGAAAAGACAGACAAGAGAAAAAGCTGGGTCTGGGTGGGACGCTGTCCTCTCTGATGGAGAGCCCTCTGATGGAGAGCTAGCGACAGTGCCACGGACTACAAGCCGTGACTTTATTTGATTGCCAGATTCCACAAGGCAAAGTAAGGGCCTGCCGGCCCCGCCCCCTGGTCGAACTCACGGTCGAACTCCTGGTAGAGGGGACAATTTGCATATTAGCCTTTTATTATATTAAAGATATATATATTTTGAGAGAAAAGGCACAGCTCATATTCGAGACCATGTTGAAGGTGTGGAACGCCCCAAAACACAGAGTAACCTAGACACTTTCAATATTAAAGTCCTCTTTTAAACTTTAATATTTAGGTGATAAAAAGAAAAATTAAACTAAATATTTCTTTAAATCTGGCTCGGCTTTTATTTTTTGTGCTGTCAAATGTCAGGAATGTATTTAGACAATTTTCACCCCAATAGGTGAGGCATTTGCTTCCATTACCTTCAAGTCAGATCAGGGAAGATAAGTTGGACCAGGGTTTCCCAAGATGAACATGTTTAGGTTGAGAGAGACCAAAGCAAGACCATTCTTGGACAAAAAGATTATCTGACAAATGTATTTGTGACTGATTGGAAGACATAAATAGAAATTTGATTTTGAAAAATACAAAATCAAAATCAAATGGGAATTGTTACAAATTCTGAAGAAAATTAAATTAAAACATAATTTTGATGCCTCTTTAGAAATCTTCTGTATTACTTCTCTTTTGCCACCAAAAGGGATTCAGCACAACCCTCAGATGCTAAGGGAGAAAAATGCACATTTCTCCTAGCATTTTCCTTTCTGCTCTTGCTCAAAGGATAGGGATCTGATGGGATGCATAATTCAAAAGTAAAAATTCCTGGAAGGAAGGGACTTTGGAGGGAGTAATTTGAATAATGATGTTCTCCCAGTGCTTCTGCAAACCTCCTTATTTTCCCAAACTGGGTTTGGCATTGTTCCTGAATTAATACAAACATTGATATACACTTTGATAAGAATAATGAACAATATGACAAGAATATTTACACCTGGAAGGTACAGGACAGTGGTCGGCAAACTCATTAGTCAACAAAACCAAATATAGGACAGTGGTCGGCAAACTCATTAGTCAACAAAATCAAATATCAACAGTACAACGATTGAAATTTCTTTCGAGAGCCAAATTTTTTAAACTTAAACTATATAGGTAGGTACATTCAACTTTAAATTCAACTTTACATTCACGGTTTTCGTCTTCCGTTTTTCTTTGCTTCTTCTTTGTAGCCATCTCAAACAGGGCACCTAAAAAATGTTTCATTTTATAATAATAAAGCCACCAACACAAAAGAATTACAATTCTTAAATTGATGACAAAAATACCTGTAGGATTTGCAGCTGGTTGGAAAAATACAGGTAACTTTATGCTTCGAGTAGGTACTTTTGTCATCCGCGTGGGATTTGCGGACGCGACTAGCACTAACCACTGCACATGAGACTGCTGACTGACTGGCTCACTCAACTTGTGCATGAATCGTGGCCTGCCTGCGCCTTGTCTCCCGTCGCCCAACTGACTGACACCCCCCACTTCTTCTAAAGCCACTTCTTCAAAATAGACTCGCCCAGGCCGAAAACCGACTTCTGCGCATGGGCCATGAAGTTTCAATCGCACTGTATGTGCGCGCCCGCAAGTGGTATTTTGTGGAAGAGCCACACTCAAGGGGCCAAAGAGCCGCATGTGGCTCGAGAGCCGTGGTTTGCCGACCACTGGTATAGGATATAAGATTTTCAAAATCCGAGGTGTTAGATTTTTTTGAACTCTTATTTTATACCCTAAAGATACTAAAATAATGTTTATTGGCTGATGATGTTTGATCATGAAAATTTAGGATGTTTGACTTTTTAACTTAAATTGAATAAGTTCAGAAACTCAAAATACTTTGTTAGGGCTCTTGAAATATCAGATTTGGTTACTTTGGAAACATTTTTATTATTCAGAATCATTTCCTCAAATTCATCTGTAACCTGTTCTGTATGATTTGTTGTTTATGTACATCCAAGCAGTAATATAGGCCTTTACATATGCTGTTTCTCTTTAAAATGAGGTGACTCTGGGAAGCCAAGGAGGAATATGGAACTGACAGCTGCAACACCGCCTTGAACTAAAGTAAAAAGCTTGGGGGGTCAGTCAGTGCCACCAAACTTTTCAATCTGTTTTGTCCCCTTCTTCCTTATTTGTGCTGCTACAAGCAAGTAACCCATGCGGTGTCTAGATGTTTCAGAGCCATTAACCACTTCCAGATGAAAGCAGTAATAAATGCAACATGCATTCTTTAATGATATCTAAAATTATCCGGGTCACTCACTTTGCTATTGTGGATCTACAGGTAGTTTCCATTTGAGGGGTAGGGGTATAGATGGGGGTGGGAGTACCTTACCACCTACTTAAAATCTGGTATCCTTGAGAGAATCAGAGTACTTGTGCCAACGCCATCTTATACAGGGGATGGAGATGCACGGATGAACATGAAAACAAAACAACAACCAAGTGTAATACTTTTCACCTACGCTCCATGGAAAGTGGTAACCTGAGGCGAGTAGGACACTCAGCCAGAGGTCACCTATACACTGAGTGGCCAGATTATTATGACCACCCCATCAGTTCAATGACGTGAATTAGTTATGCAAATAATAATAATAATAATAAAACCTTGAGAGTACTTGCTTAAGAAGTTTTCAATATTCAGTATTTTTGGAAGTGTCAATGAAGTACTGATGGGGTGGTCATAATAATCTGGCCACTCAGTGTATATTCGCGGGGAAGCAGACACTTGAACATCTGTCCAGTTCACACACAGCCAGGCTCTGCATCTCAGACTACACGCGCTAATAAACAACAGTTGGGGAACACTGTCTGTGACATTCCCCATCATGCCGAGCTGAGGCGGAGAGCAAGAAGGTGCAATTGTATTTCCTTTGGTAAAGCGGAAAACAGCCCTAAGTGCGGCCTCTTCTACACTCTCATCTTTAGAGAGACGTGCAAGAAATCAAATTGTTCAGTTTGGAACGAAGAGAGGCCGAAGTTACTGGAAAGCTCATGCTTCCGAGTCTGCAAAATCCCTGGCCAGGAAAGCACAACTTTTCCAACACCCCATTTTAATATCGTGCTAAAGCCATCGACGCTGTTAAAACCCCGGAGTTAAATATGATCCCCTCCCCACCCCCAGGCCCTTTCCTTCTTAGGTTAGTGTTTGGGGGTCACGGAGGGGGCTGGAGCTTGGCCCCAACCTCCGAACCGCTGCCAAGGGCTTGTAATACAATCTCTCCCCGTTTGAAGGGTAACTCGGTGTCAATTGCGTTTGCCGTCCACCAGAAAAAGTAAGCATTTGACTTCCGCTCGGTCTGTGCGGACTGATGAGATGTAGGCAATCTGTTTCTGGCAAGGGGGAGAGATCGTTTTCCCAAACGGCACCAAGAGGAGCCATCAGAGAAGTATGAAGAGGGGCAGTGCGGCGGGAGCTGCTGCCTGTGCCGCCGGGCTGCTGGGGTGCG
>NW_005361201.1:2687028-2699752 GCF_000412655.1 Myotis brandtii
CGAGGACCTGGCCGGGAGGGGTGCAGAGCCGCGGGCGGCTGGCCGGGCTCTGGCGCTGAGTGGGTGGTCACCGCAGTGGGCGCCTCTCTGATTCACGGGACACAATCATGTGTTCCTCATCCCTATTGTGGGCCAGCCCCAGTGACCGCGGCGCGAAAAGCCCGCGGGGCCGGCTCAGCCAACCAGGGACAGAAGTGAGGGCTTCTAATTAGCACATGGATGATGAATGCACGCGGACGCAGCCCTGCACCAGGGTCGCCGTGATGTGGGCTGTTGTTGGGGAGGGGGAGCGGAGTGGGGATTGATCCTGAATGTTTTGCTTGAGTCAGAAGGCCACGATGGGAAGGAGGAGGGCGACACGTGTGATTTGGGGTGAACCTCTGTTTTCCTTGATGAGTTTGACAGAGTTGAGCTGTTCAAAGTGGACAAACAATGGCTAGCCTGTGACTCAAAGCCCCTTTGGGAATAATTCGCGCAGCATTGTTCTCTCTGAGTCCACAGTGCAGGGTTTTGGAATCTGGAATTGTCTGGGGAGCAGAGGAGACAACTCTGTTTTGAAGGCATTAATTATTTTTGGCAAAATTACATTGTATCAGCCCAGTGAGGTAAATTGCCAATAACCTAGCCCAGCCATCCGCAGTTTCTACTGTTTGAAAGGAGAGGGAACAAACGCTGGGTTTAATTAACCATTGTTTTCCACACTCCAGCACAGTTGGGGGTGGGGTGGGTTGCTCAGTACATTCCTCCAGGTAACCTTTTTGGAAATCAAAACCTGTACCCTCCCCACCTTCTTCCTCTTCCTCCTCTCCCCTCCTTCACCTTCCTCCTCATATATAGAGATTTGCAAAACTTTTCTGTCCCTCTTGCAAACTCCGCCCTCTCCGCAAGAACCCTCTCCAACAAAGCTAGATCAGTTGTGTATGGGAGTCTTATGCAGAGGAAATAAGATCTGCTTGTGCACAGGAACACCCATTTGGCCTCCCAGTGTTAAAATAAAGGCCCAGGCAGGTCGGATGTGCCAGCCGGGCAGGGGAAGTCCACCTTTCCTCTCCACCTGTCCCCTGAGATTCACAGAGGCAAGGCTGAGAACAAGCCCTTGTGCTCATTGCTTCTTTCCCCCCAACCTCTGCGCTGTGTGGACACTGATTAACTACAGCTGGGATCTAGTGTGCCCAGCCTGTCTTTGAAATCCATCAATGAGTTCCTTCTCGAGGAATGCTCCCCCCTAACTGTGGAGGGGGAGGTGGTGGCCGTGGTGGTCCTCTCCAACATGGGCATCCTGGTTCTGACTGCCTAAGAGAAGGTAAGGGACAGATGCTGAGGCGTGGGACCTTGTAGCCTTCACACATGGCTCTCTGAGTGGGCTCTGAATCTGAAAGGTAGCTTGGATTTCAGCCTGTATGCTACTACACTTCGAGCTTCTTTCTTTACTTTGCGGCTAAACACCACACTTTTGTGAGGTGGACTATGCTTTATTGGGAAACAAATTCACTTGGCAAAACTTATTTCACCTGGTGCAAAAGGTCAGGTGGTTGCCACTGAGTTTCCTAGTCTCTTGCTAAGGAATCTTAGTTAAAACTTAAACTTGCAGGGGTGAAATGTCAGGTCTTTCTTATATTAATCCTAAGGATGGGAGGCAAGATTTTAGAATTCTGTTTCAAGGCTGCGAGTCTGCATTCATAGACTTTTGGAGCCTTTGGAAGGCCAAAGTTACCTCGGTTGAAACCAGATAAGGAGGCTCTAGCAATTCGTGTGCAGAGGGAGTTTGTTGAGATTGCAGCTGATGTTAAGGCTATTTTGGTATCTTTGTGGTTTAGATATGGAGGCACAAATAGGATCCCACTGTTTCTTTGCATTTCTCCTGAGCAACTACCAAGGTTTTCTACTCAATGTTTTCTGATTAGAGGAAATACCTGGGGTGAAGGTAAAACATATCTCTTGTCAAAGTGAGTAAGATGCATGTAATTTTTGTCTTAAACATTTTCAGGATCAATTCAATAGAGCTTTTGCTAATGCTCTCCCCTTACATGAGAGAGAGAGAGAGTAGAAAACTGGTAGCTCTCAATAACATTATAGTTAAGAAAAACAGAAATCTTTGCATTACAAACAGCATATAAAAAACAAAATCTCATGAAGTGAGGTTTGCCTAATCAACTTGGATGAAATTTTGCTGGAAGTCTTTAAATATTCTAATTGACTTATGAATTTCAGGTGGTTTTCTATTCAAATTATGTTCCAAGTTAATCTGGTAGGGGTCCAGAAACTTGTACTAAATTGTTTGGAAAAGTGGTCTAGTAGAATTAAAAAAGAAAAAAGAAAAAGAAAAAAAATTGCTAATGCCATAGAAATCAGTTCCCACTCAGTCTTAATATTTTGGTCATGATTTAAGAATTATTATCACAGGCATATCATTAGTTGATTCAAGACAAATCACCATGGGTGATTTGAAAGATTCTCAGAAGAAAGTTAGATACGAAAGATTCTCTGAAGAGAGTTAGCATTACTTGAGATTGGGCACCAGAAGGATAGGATACTTGTAATGACTCTGTGGCTACATAGCCTTGTTATATTGGGGAAAATATTTTAGGACTACAATCATTTATTAAGAATCAGGAATTTGACAAAATGTAAATCTTCTCATGTCCATTTAAAATTTAAAGATGTTATGACCTAATTAGGAAAACTACTGAGTGTTGTTTTGACTTTATGCTTGGTGCTTCTTTAATCTGTGGACAAGTTGTTCCCCTTAGCCAGACGTGGAGGTCCACTTATTTACAAGATCTAGAACTACTTTTTTGATTAAATTTTGAGCTTTCATTTTCTGATTAGACCCTTAGGTTAAGCTTTTGCTTTCATGACATTGGTCGAGAACATGTAGCATTGTAGAGAGATTATTGGTGAGCTAAAATGAATCACCTAGGAATGAAGAACTCAGAATGGTGAAAGAGCCACCCTTGGTTGGCAATTCTTTGAGTCTAGTCTAGCTTGAAAGATACCATTTTCTCCTTCCAGATTTTGGGAGGGTGTTTGGCCTGGGGTATTGTTTGTTTGTTTTAAACTTTAAAAGGTAGTGTTACTGGCCTATGAATGTTGTTTCTTTATTGTTTCACACTCCAAACACACAAAATGAACTAGATAGAAGTGAGGTCAATGCTGCAGATGAGAACAAGGTGGCCTTTAGGGTGGAGACCCTTCACTGTGAATTCATTAGCATTCTTTGTTTGAAGTGGCCACAGTTAAGGAGTATATGCAGGGTAGGGAAGGTGTGTAGTGACATCCTCTCACATTTATTTTGGGAGGTCTAGCATTCTCCTATCTTAATAACTTATCTTTAACTGGTGTTAAAAATTGAGTATAATTTGTTAGCAAAATTTGTTTTTAAAAATACATGTAAACTCATTTTAGAGCTCAACATTTCATTCATTTTTAAATTTTCCAATATTTATGATTTTATTTCATCAGTACTTTGTTTTCATTTCTCTTCATTACCCTTTGTCTTCTCTTAGTGATTTAAAGGCCTACAAAACATTCCTACTTTGTTACAGAATTGCTTTTCTTTTTAAAATAAGCCAATGGGAGTTTCATGCTGGCATACTAGATTTAGCTAGTATTAATTGAATATGAAATATATGCCAACACTGACATAAATATTTAATCATAAAGATTATATTTGAGATGTTAGCCTCCATTGTACATACTGAAGAACTCAGGTACAAAAACAAAAAGTCTCAAAACTAGAATAGAATAGCTATTAAGTGGATAGTTAATAGAGTTAGTATTTGACCCCAGGACTTCTAATTCCAATTCTGAAATTCCAATTATTATTCATTAACTAGGCTTTTTAGTGGAATCTCATAGCAGACAATAATGATATGTTTATCTTATTCTTATATTTTTCTTTCCAATCTGTTTTCTATGCAATATTGCAATGCATTTTTTTATAACATGTCAACAAGGTCTAGAGATAGACCAGAAACCATGTTGGTCATAATTAAAGCACAACTCTAGGTGGTGTGAAAGGATACTTTATCTTCGGAGTTAAAACTATGAGGTCTTCAACTAGGATTCTGGAGCCACAGACTAAACAGAGTCTTTAAACATATGATATTTTACTTACGGAGTCATTCATTCTTTCTTCTTCCCCTGGGCTAGTTCACGTCTCATCATACTCATAATGGTTATTCCAGAACCACTTCTATGGAAAGAAAGAAAAAAAATACACATTCTTTGAAGAATTCTGTATTAAGTTTCTGCATGTTTTTTGCTTTAAAATTTATTTTTCTGAATTCCAAATCCTGAGGGTTGAGCTGTCCATTTTTAGATAGACCCATAAACCTTGGAGAAGCCATAGTGTAGAGGACTCAAGGCAGCATTTGAGTTCTCACTCCACTTTCCAAAGCTCTTGCCTTTGTTTAGTTCTTACTGAAATCACTTATCAAGCTTTTTACATATTTACATCATATGAATTTTAATGTTAACATCTTTCAGTGTTTTGATATAGTATACCAAAAAAAAAAAATGTTTTTTGGTCTCCCAAACTTTAACTTTGTTCTTCAAGTCTAGTGAATCATTAATCATTTCACTTCCCATCTTTAAAAGCTACCCCTTGGCATCGCTTGTGGTTTTTGAAAACTTTTGAATGCATTCAAAAGATCAGAAATGATCTTTTTGTTTTGGTTTGTTCTTTGTGATTTAATTCAACTCATCCACACTGATTAAACATTTGTTAAAAATTATAAATTATAAAAAGGCTACAACCTGTAGTGATCTTTTTATGTCGATAATATAAATTTGTTTGACTTTTGTTCACCCCATTTTAATCATTTCAATGGGAAACTATTCACCATGGAATAATTCTTCCACACTCCTGCGAGCTGGGTTCATTCCTATGTTTCTTATTCATGTCTCGGCCATATCTAAATCCAAGACCTCCATGTAGTGGCTGACTTTCAGCTGAACCACAGATGGTGATTTAAATTATGAAAAAAAAGCTTCAATTTGGATTGAAATCCTCATTTTTTTTTTCAAAAGGGACTTAAACAGAGCTCCTATCCATGACAGCGACTTTTAAGTGCCAACCTATTTGGCATGTGTTTACCTGCTTATCTTTTATTGCATGTTGATGACCCACTAAGCCTTCTTTATCTCATTTTAACCTCCTGGTAAGATAAAACTTTTTTAATGGTTTGCATAGAATTTTGATCATATACAAAGCGGCGTAACAAAAATTGCTTAATTAGTCCCACTGTTTTTACTTCATGATCATCTATAAATATTAGAAGATAGTTTGAATTACACGTCTGGCAAAATACAGGGCAGACTCCATGAGAAATAAATGTGCCACTGTCAAGAAAATAAAAACTTCACTGTTTAGAAGTATTGAGGGGAAGGATTGTGTCCCTCTGACTCATTGAAACTGTTACATGCCATTAGGCTTACTGTAAACTATCCCTTGATGAATTCTTTGTTGGACAATGAGCTTAAGAATCTGAGGTGTCTTCTTGCTTTTACTGAGCAGAATAGGACTCTGATGTTTAAATGGAAGTTGCAGAGCACATAATAGGATGTAGCTAAAGTTACTGACCTACCACATCTCACTTTCAGGAAAGTAGTGGGAGAGATTGTGTCTTGAGAAGAAAGGCATTTTAGAGGTAACCCTTTTAAGATTTCAATTAGTTATTTAAATATATGAATCATGTGCTTAAATGTAATATTACTTAAATGTTTGTTTCTGAGGCCAGCTAGCCTATAGGAATCCTAACCAGCTACAGGGAGAGGTTTTGTTTTCCTGGGACTAGACCTATTTTTTCAAAGAGCTGGGGCAAAAATGTTTTGGGTTTCTGATATTTAATGACAGGATTTGGAGAAAATTTTAGGATTTTGTGTGAATAATGTGATGATTAACCACAAAAGAATAGGCAATGATAATGTTCTGGTTTCTATAATGATAATTTAGTAACATATGTTTCACATTTGCACTGGTTTACTATGGCTAACTAGATATGGAGAGATTTATAAAAACATGTTTTCAAAGAAAAATTATGGTCCTTTCTTTTTGCAAAAATTACTCAAAGGCATAATTGTTTAGAAATGCATTTGTATGTGCTTTCCAATTACATATTTACGACACCTTTTAGGTGTTTATCTTTTCTAATACAACAGCAAAATGTTTGGGAGATGTTCACATCTGACATTTTTCTAAACACCGATATCTTATGTTTTCGAAAGCAGTCTTTAAAAGACAACAATTATCCTATGCTAAGAGAATTTGACTTTGAGATTAACTAGAAGGGAATACTATATAACATTTCAAAGAATAAAACTGACAAGAGTATATGTACACTTGTATTGGTAACTTTAAAATACTATAATTATTGAAATATAGCTGAAAACTCCATTATATCATAAATCTCACCTCTTGCCAGTATATTTTCATTTTTTGTTCAGTTATGCATTTAGTTACTTCATATGCACTATTTGTGTGCATAATAGAGACCTACACATTGTTAAATTTATGAGCTTCTTACCTTAGCTGCTTCAATGTTACTTCTATAGTCTTAGGTCCTATAAGTAATGCATACGTAAGTGCTACATTCAAGGCCAAGTATATATTCAAACAAATTTTCTACAACCCACCTAGGAGACTGTGATACCCATGAGGTGACCAGGTTAATGAAATCAACTTTTATTTTGTAGATTTAAGATATTTAATCACTTCTACTCAAAAGATGGTTGCAAACAAAACCTAGGATGCAAAACACATAAAGTGAAAAGACACAAAGTAAGACAAAAAAACTTATGGCAGTATTTGTTAGAATACTGGGTTTATATTATGGTTATATTTTGTAAAATGTGTCATTCTGGAAAGAATATGAAGACCCAGGTTTAAGGCTGACTGCCATAATCTAGCTGTATGATCTTGGTTAAGTCACTGATCCTATCTGGTTTTTATTTTCATTAACTGTGAAATGAGAAAAGTATAGTAGGGACTCTTTAAAAACACCTCTTCCCCTGTCCCCCCCCCCCCCCCAGTTCTCTGAACTGTAAATCCATGATTGCTCAGGCATCTGCAAAGAACCAAGTACTGTGCTTAATCCCATAGGTAATAGTTTTAAGGGTAGTGACCATATGTTTACAATAAATTGTGCAAACATTGTCACTGCTAGCACTCATTCCTAAAGTTCTGTAGACATCTATGGTTTAAAAAATTAAGCCAAACAATGGGGATTTACAATTTGGATGCTGAAATTTTAATCAACAACTTTGATTGGAATTTCTTGTCTTAGAAATGGACTCTAAATATGATGTTTGACACAAGCTTAGTGCTAGCTGTTTGATATTTCTCTTCGACCTTTGATTGCTGCTATTTTCTACCAACTGGCTCGTCAGCAGTGATAGGACCAGAAAAGATAAAGCAAATAGTGTTTCCTGGGGGTTAATAATTAATAACCCGACCTTTCATGAAAATCTCTATGGATCTGGTTCCTTACTTTGTCATTGGCAGCAAGATGTTAACAAGAGAAGTCTGTATAAAAAGCAATTGCTCTTTTGTTTCCCAAACAGGTATTACAAGTGGATAAATAATGTGCACTGCTCTGAGCCCAAAGGTACGCAGTGGACCTGGCCTCTCTGATATGCATCAGTATAGCCAGTGGCTGGCCAGCAGACATGAAGCTAATTTGCTACCGATGAAAGAAGATTTGGCCTTGTGGTTAACCAATCTATTAGGTAAGGTTATAAGATATCATTTTGTGAGCAAAGATAACAGGGTTGTTTTTTTGTGTCTCTCCACCCCCGCCCCCACCCCCATGTAGTGTCCTTCACCTAAGCATGTGACAGAACCTTGGAAAGAAAGATTTCATTATTTGGGTTTTGCATCTGGGAAACCTGAAGCATGTGGAAAATTTAAATGAATTTCCCAATGTCTCTCCCATTAACGGTGCTTAGTACTTCCAATATCATGCCGCGAAATGTGGAAATATGTGGTCAAATTGCTTATTTCATCTATATGCCGATCTGATTTACTTTTCACTTTTCTTTTATGCAATGGACCAACCTGACCTATTCTTTGGACATTGCACCCAGGCCATAGTCTGTGAAATCTGACTTCTAAAGCTAGATTGCTTTGCCCTACATTTATAGCACACCTTCTAAAACTGCTGAATACCCAAACTCTAGAATGAACACATCTATCCTTTGTCCAAATGAGCTGACTAGAGTCATCTAACCTTGAGCTAAAATTTTTCTGTTCTTTTCACTTCTGTTTTTAGCTACTCTTCTAAAAGTACTTTGTCTGAGAAAAAGGCTACCTCATGCTAAGGCTGTCTCTTTTTAAATTCTTATTGTGCTGGCATAGTCATAGGATAAAATTTCAACCATGTGCATTTTTTTTTAACCATGTACATTTAAAGGGTCAGTATATAGAACAGCGGTTCTCAACCTGTGGGTCGCGACCCCTTTGGGGGTCGAACGACCCTTTCACAGGGGTCGCCTAAGACCATCGGAAAACACATATATAATTACATATTGTTTTTGTGATTGATCACTATGCTTTAATTATGTTCAATTTGTAACAATGAACTTGGGGGTCACCACAACATGAGGAACTGTATTAAAGGGTCGCGGCATTAGGAAGGTTGAGAACCACTGATATAGAGAAACACCCTTTTTTTCCAATCGTTTTTCACAGAGAACAAAATTGATTTATGACCCGAGGGAAGGACCCTTATAAACATAAGATATAAGATTTGAATATCGAGTAAACATATTATTTGTATGATACTTTATCATCTGCAGAAGGGATTCCACCAACATTATTTTATTACTTAAAGAGAAACTAAAAAGCTTAGTGAGAAGCACCCTGTCCACCTGAAATCTTAGTGAAATTTGGAAAGGTTTTAGCACATTTTAGCCAGATTTTCCTTTCATGCACCATGGCTCAGGATTTTTCATGGCTTTTTTTCTTTTTCTCACTGTGCATACACTAGTTTGACAATTCTCTGTAGTGTAACCAGAGCTACTGCATATGCATATGCATGTCGTACTTTCACAAGGACACCCGACCAAAGGGCCAGGATAGAGATGCAGAAGGCTTTCTGAGAAGACCCTTCACCATGCTATGGAGCTGTGTCCACTAGAAGGAAGAGGCTACCTACCCCCTTTTGTAATTCATCCATGCAAAGGAGGAACTTTTATCTTTATCTCTGAAGACAGCTCAAACTTAATAATAAATTACTAGTGTAACAATCGTGAGTGAACCTTGGAAAGACAAACATAAAGAGAGGAAATCCACCTGCTCTCTTCAGATATGGGCTTTCGCCAATACGGCAGTACAGAATGGAGGGTAAGAGAATAGGCTTGATTAGGGACTGCCTGTGCTTGAACCCCAGAACTGCCACTTACTACCGAGATGATATTGGGACAGAAAAACTTCCCTTCTCTGTGCCTCAGTGCCCTCATGTGTAATGTGGGAATAATAGTCGTGCCTACTTTGTAAGGTTGCAATGGGATTACATGACTAAAATAGGTATGCTATTTAGAAAGTGCCTGACATATTGTAAATACTCTGTGTTGTTGTTATTCCAATTATATAGTTTAGTGATACTGTTAATTTTGTGGATATGTTTATTTATTTATTGAACAAATATTTGAGTGTGCAGCAGCATATAGTATTAGTTTAGAAAATATGGACACTGGAGTCAGAAAGCTTGAATTCAAATCTCGGTTCTACCACCTGCTAGCTCTGTGATGCCGGGCAAGTGTCTAAATGAACCATGCCTCTGTTTTGTCATCTATAACTTAAGTATAATACTAGTATCAACCTCATAGGATTGTTGGCAATTTGAATGAGATGATCACATTTAGAACAAAGTCTGATGCATAGTAATCAGCTAGCTATAGTAAATACGTGCTGTTGTGATATTTGTGGTCCAGATGCAGTCTGCTAAGTACTGGAGGGAGGAGTGGTGATTAAAAATAGACAGAGTGCCTGTTCTTAGAAATGTTGCAGCAGATTGCAAAAGAAACATTAAGTAAGTAATTGAATAATTCATTAATTGGGCTTGTTATAAACACTGAAAGATACAGGTTGCAATAAGAGGTGGGAGAGGGGCAAAGGATTGCAGGACTTAGGGAAATCTTCTTTAGGGAGTCTAATGTTTAAACTGAGGACCAAAGAATGATTAATAGACAAAGCATGTGAGAAGAGCCTGGTTAGAGGGAATGGTTTGTACTGAGGTAGAAAGGAGTTTGGTACATTGGAAAAACTGAATCAAGACTAGGGTGAACAGTGCAGATCAAGAGAAGGCGAGTTCATGACACATGTAGGTGCTAGGTTATGATAAAAAACATTATAATTTATTGTATGATCAGTGAGGAGCCATTGAGGTTCCAGATAGAGGGAGATGGTGATTCATTCGAATATAGGCTGATTATACAGGTATGGTCCAAGGTCCCATGACCTGTCATCGAAGCCATTTTATTTGGTGAATGTGATCATTTACAAAGCAGCTTGATCAGTGTGAGCAGCCCAAGACAGCCTCAAAGAATAGAGAGTCAGTATGTGTAATGGAAAGATCCTTGGAATAAAAATCAAGAGACCTGGCTCCTAACAGGACGTCAGGAGACCTGGCTCCTAACAGGATGTCAGGAGACCTGGCTTCTGGTTCTGGCTCTGCCACTCAGGAACCTTGCCCAGAGTCACTCAGCTATCTTTTCTGGGCTCCGTGTCCTCAACCATAAAGCGAAGGGGTTACAGACGATCTCTAATGTCCTTTCCAGCTCCAAAAGTGTACGTTTCCAAGAAATCCATCCCTTGAGACCCAGTTTGAGATCATCAATATGCATGAACAAGGGAACATCATTTACATAAATGAATAATCTTTATTTTAAAGAATCAGACTAATTTTTTTTTATGCTAGCAGTTGGTAACACAAATGCAACTAATGGCTTAGGAGATTTTCTCAGGAAAGGAATCTTTATTTATTTATTTATTTATTTATTTTTTTTAAATTAATAAATCTTTTATTGTTCAGATTATTACAGATGTTCCTCTTTTTTCCACCATATCTCCCCTCCACCAGGTTCCCACCCCACCCCATGCCCTTACCCCCTACCACTGTCCTCATCCATAGGTGTAAGATTTTTGGGGAAAGGAATCTTAAAAGAATCTCAAGATAGAGTAAAATACCACCTTGCATTGACTTAAATTAATAGAAGTAGATAGATGGTAGACCTCAAGTGAATAGCCTTATGGCAACTTAAAAAGTAGAACAATAACTTGACATTATTTAAAAGTGGTAAACCACTTGGAGATAAGAAAATATGTACTAAAATGGTGATGGTATGAAGGGGAGAAAAACAATATGGCTTAGTTTAGAAGATATTTTTATAACATTAGATACATTTAGAATTCACATATTTCAGAAATGAAGTCAGTAAAGTACACTTTAAAATTATATTTACTGGCCATTTTATCACTTCAGAAATATTTTCAAATTTATGTTAGTAACTCTTAATTCTTGCTTTGTATGTACTTGAAAGTTAGAGATACCTTAAAGGTAGTTAGCTCCAAAGTTGATGCTGTCTTTATATAACATATCTATTTTTTTTTTGGTGAGGTAGAAATTCACATTCTATATTAAATCTTTTAATGATATTTTTACCATTGTGATATAGAACTTGTGGAAAGGCTTTCTACTTCTTTTTCGTAATACTTGATTAAATTGTAACATTTTTCTTTTTATGCCCTTCAAAAGGAGTATTAATGATGGTCTAAATTCAGATATTTCTGGTCCTTCATATGAAATATCAAGTGAAAACTGTAGTTTCTTAAAGAACACTCAATTTGAATTTAGATATTTCTGCTAGATAAAAAATATTTGATAGAGAAGAAAATTATTTCATTGGTCCATAGACCAGTATTCATATTCATATCACATATGGAGGTTTAATACTATAAATTTCAAGTATATGATACTTAATCAGTTACACTAATACATACCACTTTACTTTCTTAGGCCTGGAATTAAAGGAGCAATAGCAAATTTTTAGATTAAATATTATTTATGTATAAGAACACAGACTGCCAGCTGTCTTGTAAAAAGTTAACTAAGATGAATAAATAGCAGTGGCAGTTGGGATTTGTTTATGGGATAGCACATCAATGTGATTCATAAGATCATCATGTAATATTTACTGACTACTCATATATCTTTGGAAATATCAACTGACCTTACTGAAAATAGTTTGTATAGTCCAAGTATATTTTTCAACAGCTGGCTCCATGGAGCAGTTTTATGGCCATTATTAAGAAAAAGCAGCTAAAGAATCCTGAATATCTCTTCATTCTTCACTATAAAAATGTTTCTTTGGCCATTGTCCCCTATTATACATTAAATACAAACATTTCATCTCTATTTAAGACCTTCTGTTTTGTTATTATTGTTCATGAACTAGCTATTTTTCCATTTGTTATTGATCTGCGTCCTTAGGACATATTTGAACATCAAATAATTATAAAAATAGCCCTAACCGGTTTGGCTCAGTGGATAGAGCGTCAGCCTGCGGACTCAAGGGTCCCAGGTTCAATTCCGGTCAAGAGCATGTACCTTGGTTGCGGGCACATCCCCAGTAGGGAGTGTGCAGGAGGCAGCTGATCGATGTTTCTAACTCTCTATCCCTCTCCCTTCCTCTCTGTAAAAAATCAATAAAATATATTAAAAAA
>NW_005361201.1:2700078-2715832 GCF_000412655.1 Myotis brandtii
GGAGGGAGTGTGGAGGCAGCTGATCGATGTTTCTAACTCTCTATCCCTCTCCCTTCCTCTCTGTAAAAAATCAATAAAATATATTAAAAAATAATTATAAAAATACATCTTGGAAAAAACCTTAATTGTCACTTTGAATAAACAACATGTTATTAAATTAACAGTATCAGATCATAGCAAAAACACCATTCAAATAGAAGAGGCATATTCTACAAATGTAATGATTATTGCTGGACTATTGAAAATTGTTGACTTAGCTTTGAAATGAATGTACTAACATACATGTTCTCAAATTGTTTATTTCACTTGTGTTTCTTTGTTTGAAAATGACGATCTACCTTTATCTTTAATTAGTATTCGTTTAATAACACTACATGAAATCACATGGAAATATGTTTTTGAGAAAAGATTATAGTTAAGTAGCAAATAAATAGACACTGTTCTTAAAGATTGTAGATCTTTAGCTGTAGGCATATGTGTTTCAATATATGTAGGGACTTTGAGTAAATCATAATATATATTACAAATCAAGTTTTGCTGAATTGATTTTATTCCCATTTAGAAATGCATTGTGACAATTAATGTTATGATGATTTCTCCCTTCTCTCTGACTTTCCACGAAAGAAAATTCAGTTGTTATATGCTTAATCTGACTGATATTTAATTTTACTTTACAAGTTATTTATAAAAATAACCAATTTCTAGCATTAAAATGTTAAGTGTCTACTTGATTGGTATTGCTGCTGTCTAATGCAACTGCTGTCTAATAAGTTTTGAACAGCTTTCTTTACTTTTTGTTTTTCTTGAGGCCATTTTACCAGAACTTTATCCTGCAGAGTTCTTATGTTCTTGATATAGTACATAAAAATTCCTTCGGAAAGGTGCCATCTTTTCCTAGTTCAAAAGTCTAAAGAATCAAGTTCATGTTCACAAGTTGACACCTTTCAGAGAAGTTACTGCCCTTTTTTTTTTTACTCAACTTTTCCAACAAAACCAGCTTTGTCTTGTCATGATATAAATGAAGGGTAGAGAGTTGGAATCACTGTCGGGCAAGTACTGATCTAGGGTTTCAGGATAGAATGAATCATTTTCTACCTCACAACCTTCAGATTTCAGACTCAAAACACTGACTAATTCGAGTTAAGACAGCAGATGAGTTCTTTTGAGTTCTTTAATTAGAAAAAACATCCTGAGATTGAGAGGTGAAGTGGAGTTTCAAGTAGAGTTGGATTCTATAGAATCCAACCTGTAGAAATAAAATATGCCAGTTTTCTTCTGCAGTAAATTAGGTCACATATCAGAACATGCCTGAATGACATTCTCAGCCGTTCTCCAATTTACAAGGTGCACTGCTATTCATTTTTCAGTACTGCTATCACTATCTTCAGCCCTACGCTGTTTTTTTGTTTTTTTTTTTTTTTGTTTTTTTCCTGAAGGGCTTTCTGTGGAGTTTCTATAGTGAAAGAGACAAATGAGTTAGGGAGAGTGCATTGTAAAAGGAAATAGTCATATATTTAGCAAACATTTACTAAAGTAGAAGGGCATGGTGACTGAGCATAGACTCTAAACCTAGAGTTAAAGAGCCAGATTCCTTGTGTGACTTTAGGCAAGTTACTTAATCTAAGTGTATCAGTTTTATCATCTGTGAAATTGATATCATGGTAGCACCCACATCACAGTTTTGTGAGCATATTAAAAAACATGAATGCATATAAATTGCCTGGCATACAGTAAGAACTCAAATGTTTAATGTCCTTATTAAATGCTATCATGTTTTTAGGAACCTGAATTTAGTACTACTAACTTACTGGGAGGAAAACATTCTTTCTCAGCAAAGTATAAGGTAAAAAGGCTTCTTTTTCCCCAGGGCGGCTCCATTTTAAAACACTAAAGGTTGATACTTAATCTGTATGGATATTATGGCAAGCATGTGTGTTGATTTTAGTTACTTGACAGATGTTTATTTCATATAATTGTGCCCGCCCTACTATTTTAATAGGAAGTGACCAATGGCATTTTTTAACCAAACTTCCTGATCTTTGTCTACTGGCAAGCTGTCCATCATGACTGAATTGATGGTGTGAAGATCAAAGTCAACAATATAAATTCAGGAAGTAAAGACATTACCTCTAGACTAGACTATTTTAGATTGAACTTCAGGTCAATAGTCTGTAAAACCCAGTGAGGGTCAGTATGCCAAGAAAATTTAAATTAAATATTCATTGTCCTATCTTTTCCCAAACATATCAACAATGTGGAAGATGGGGCTGGGGAAGAAATGATTCTATGGTACAAGTATCCTACTGCTTCTAGTATTTATAACCTAAAGTCTCAAACCAGCTGCACACATTAAATATCTGCTTCTAACAAAGATATTTAGCTTTAATGAATAATGTTTACTTGAGAAATTATAATTAGTTCATCACAGCCTGTTAATTTTATATTCTGTTTTTTAATACTTTTAATAAGAATGAGACAATATATCATGCCTTACAAGAATTATGACTGATTTCTTACAATTACATACTACATTTTAAAGGTATATTTTATGATTCTTAATCTTTGGATGGAAAGTACATTACATGTGATGGTTGTTAAAAATACTTCTCCATCTTGCATTTTTCCTTCATTTGAGGCAGCACATTTCAACTATAAAGTATGTAACAGTGTCTGCCTTAGCCAAAAATAAAAAGATAAAAAAATAAAAAAAAACTCACCTTTTGGAGCTATAAAATATACAGAATTGAAAGCTGACACCTAATATATTTTTCATTAGATACAGATGTTCAATGTAGATTCTTTCTTCAAGTATTCATGGAAATCAGGATAAAGAAAAATTAGAAAAATTTTCAGGTATAATGTATAAAGTAAAATTCATACCTTTTGGTAAGTTGATAGTAACTTTTTAATGAAAAACATTTTCTTTTTGTAATTTATAAATTCTTTAAAATATTATAATTATCTTGTCACTTAACATCATGAATAGAATCTCTAAATTTCCATAGAGCTTAATGAAATAAGAATACCTAAAAACCTCATCTAAGTGTAGAAAATCTTAAAACTAATACATATTTAACAATTTAAAGTTTACCTTTTTTTACCTTGGAATTTAATTGGTAATTTTGAAAATATTTCTAATACAAATGTTGTGCACTGGGGGGGAAGGGGGTCCCTCAGCCTGGCCTGTGCCCTCTCGCAGTCCAGGGGGTGGGCCTAAGCCAGCAGATGGACATCCTCCGAGGTGTCCTTATAGCACTCCCGCCACCACTGCTGCACTTGCCAGCCATGAGCCTGGCTTCTGGCTGAGTGGTGCTCCCCCTGTGGGAGCGCACTGACCACCAGGGGGCAGCTCCTGCATAGAGCGTCTGCCCTCTGGTGGTCATTGCGCATCATTGTGACTGGTTGTTCCGCAGTTTGGTCGATTTGCATATTAGCCTTTTATTATATAGGACTTATTTTTCATACTTGTCTACAAAATAACTTTCTTGTTAGAAAATGCAGGCCAATATGGTGAATGCATGATACAAATTCAGTTGTGCTGGCTTTTTGTTCTTGAGATTATTACTTTAATTCCTGAATTGAGTTGAGCTGCATACAATCTATATATATATATATATGCAATGTATCCCCTCGGGAGTTCGACCGGGAAACCGGGAGTTTCTCATTATGACTTGCGCTGACCACCAGGGGGCGGCATGGAATGAAGGAAGGCCCCAGCCAGCAGTTGGCAGCAGGTGAAGGAAGGCCCTGGCTGGCAGCCGGAAGATCCCAATTGGCCCTGATTGCCAGCCAGGCCTAGAGAACCTACCCATGCACAAATTTTGTGCACCCGGCCTCTAGTTTTGAAATAATAGTCATTTTGAATAGGCTATGTCTGTGGTGAGTAATTCGAGCTACTGGTGTTTTGCCACCTGCAGAAGTCATTATTCTAACAGGGGGCTGAAATGTGAACTATCCAGTAGGGGAAAAAAGAACATTTTTAAAGAAAGTAATTCTCTTTCTCTTTTTAACTGCCCTTCCCCCAAATCTAAAAAAGAAAATCATTTCAAACAGATGTGTCTTGAAATAAAAATATATTAGGTATTGTGAATTTAACTTTAAGCCAGTAGTTTATCTATTGTTCCATATGGGTTATATTTAAGTGTTCATGGATTTGAGCTGCATGCATTTTTCTTAAGATAAAGGTTAACTATGTATAAAACTTTAAAATACTTCCTCTTATTTTGCCTTAAGCACTTTTCACAAAGATAGTACCCAATGTTTTCTCAGTTTCCCAATAGTTTATTTCTTCATCTGTTAATTCATGTGCTCACTGAACACATTTACTATGTGCCTACTATGTAAATAACATTATGTTTACCTTTGTAGGCGCGTGCGCGCACACACACACACACACACACACACACACACACACACAGATACAGATTTACCTCAAGAGGTTTACAGTGTATTGAGGAAGACAAAAATTTTATACAAAACATATTACCAGCTACAGAAGTTTGATAATGCCAATGTGAGTGATACCCATGAGTATAACTGTACAGAAAATAGATCATTATGAACTAGGAGAACCTTTTTCTGGATTTCTGATTAAAGGGCAGCTGGAACTTGGCCAGAAAGATAGAAATAGGACATTGCAGGCAGGGTCATGCCGGAATCAAAGCCCTGACAGCAGGAACTGGAAGATGGGCTAATGGAACTGTGAAGGCAGGGTGCAGACCACCGAGCAGAGTATAAGGACGTTAGATTAGAAAGGTAGATTAGAGGATTGGGGAAGACCTTTAGATATTGGTTTAAAGTGGACATATTTTATATTTTAAGTAGAGACGAAGACTAGGGACTCTTCATAAAGATGAAGAAGGAGCCAGTGAGGGTGGTGTTTAGCAATAATAATTTTAGCAATGAGTGTGATATGTATTGGACAAAGAAGTTGAGGGTGCAAGGGATAGCTCTTGTTGCTAGAGGTTTAAATATGGATCAGGACATTTTTTTTATTAAGATGATGGCACAAGAAGCAGAAGGAAGTATGAATTTACAGGATTTGTCATTAATAACTTACAGGAAATTAAGGCAGGAAGATAAAATGTTCTGAAATAGAGAATTATAGAACCAGGAATAGGAGAGAGCTTTGAGGGAGATGAGTTTAGGGGAGCATAGAAGAAAAACTTCAGTGGTTTTATAGGAGCTGGAGGAATAGTGCAATCAGGAGTGATAATTAAATGGTAAAGGGTTTCTTTAGGGTGTTACAAAAATGTCCTAAAGTTGTTTGTGGTGATGATTGCACAAGTCTGTGAATACAGTGTCAGAAGCCATTGAATTTTACACTTCAAATGAGTGAATTGTAAAGTACGTGAATGATATCACAATAAAGCTGTTATAAAACAAAAGAAAAAGGAAAATATGCTTTGGGAACGTATGAGAAAGAAAAACAATGGTTAACCAATTAAATGTCAGGGATGGACAGTTGTGAATCATGTTCAGAAGAGCAGTAGAAGAAGCTGAGAGTGTAGTGAGGAGAGAATGGTTAGAGAGAGTGTGTGTTTATAGAGAGTTTATCAACAGCATTGATTTTACCTGTACATATTATCTCAATTGGGAAAACAAATGCAATGGGATTTAGAGATGTGGCTTTATGCATTGGCCAT
The DNA here is from genome assembly GCF_000412655.1 of Myotis brandtii. Classification (NCBI taxonomy): domain Eukaryota; kingdom Metazoa; phylum Chordata; class Mammalia; order Chiroptera; family Vespertilionidae; genus Myotis; species Myotis brandtii. The sequence goes on from NW_005361201.1 coordinate 2,705,724, forward strand.
GCTATTAAAGTAGCCAATGATGGTTGATTTTTGATATATGATGGCTCTATTTCAAATTAAAGAAGAGAGCAAAGGCGTATATGTAACACAACATACCAGCCTGCTTTATGCCCTTGCCTTGCAGGCCCAAGTAATTGACTGGGCCACTGAGCAAATCTCAGATGCTAAGCTGTACAGTCATTGGTAGAAGCTGGTTCTTTGAGTTTCATTGACTGCTTGATTGCTAAATGGTGGGACTTTTTCACCCAGAATATCCTTTTGTCACTTTTAATATGAAATAAAACACATATGCAGTTGAAACTATTTTATTCAAATGTAAAATGTTGAGATTCTTGTTACCAAAGGATAACATAAAACTCCAAAGGAATACAGTGGGGCCTTGACTTACGAGTGTCCCGACTAACTAACGAGTTTTTTGAGATACCAGCTGTCTCTCAGCCGATTTTTTGCATTGAGTTGATAGAGTAATTTGAGTTAACGAGCTCCTTAACGAGCTTGGTCTCAGAACGAATTAAACTCGTAAGTCAAGGCCCCACTGTAATTCTTTCCCATGAGTTCCTATCCCAGACCACATAACTCAGCTGGAATAGAAATGTTGATGATAAAACTATGTCAGATATGCTGCCATGAATTGTCACATTTGTGTTTGGGGCGTGATTGTGCTTTTGTAATGCTTCTTCTGGTTATTTCAGGGAAGGAGATTACGGCAGAAACGTTTATGGAGAAATTGGACAATGGTGCCTTGCTCTGTCAACTTGCAGAAACTGTTCAGGAGAAATTCAAAGAGAGCATGGATTCTAACAAGCCCACGAAGGTAAAAGAGCCCATAACTATTAGGATGTGGATCACACTTGTAGTTGCTTATGAGTTGAATTTATTTTAAGAGTTTCATTGAGAATGGATGCATTACTGTCTCTATTAACAACATGGTATTTGTTCTCTAGTTACATAAATTACATAATCCTTTTGGTAAGTCTAATTAAACAAAAGCTTATAGAAATTGACGGTGATTAGTGTGGTATACAAACTAGCCCAATCTGATGCACTGACTAAAAATTTAGCAGAGAAATAATACATGCCAACAGGCAATAGACAAAATCTAGTCAAGAAAGACATACTAAATAGGTCTTTGTTTTCAAGTAGATCATTATGGCAGAATATTGGAAAAAAATATTTGGAGTGGGTAACTTTTTGTTTGTTTTAAATAGGTAGCAGCATTGAATTAAGGACTTTGGACAAATTATTTTCTTTGACTCCTCAGATTTATTTTCCACATATTAATTCTAATATTCTTTTCTCTTATTATTGTAAACATGTAATAAAAGTGTGATGTTTGATGTTTTTTGAAGGAAAGAAGAGAGATGATACTTTTCTTAACTTTTAATAGAGAAATGAAAAAAAGTAAGGTTAAAATAATGTTAAAGTCAGCTTAAAATACAAATAAAAAACAACAAACTTTCTGCACTTCTGGAAAAATAGATAAAAGTGATTATTTATGTATAGTTTCTTTATGACTACTGAACTAAAACCCAAACAGAAGATTAATCTTCCTAAAACACTGTATTTTTTTTACAGTGCTATACTTAATTTGGGAATAATATCCTATATCACTTTGTAGAGTGCTGTATAATAATAAAAGCGTAATGTGCTAATTAGACCGGACGTCTTTCCAGACGAAGCTAGGGCTGCAAGGGAAGCCTGGGTCCCAGGTGCCGGCCGGCAGCCGGAGGGAAGGAGGGAAGTCCGGGTCCCGGGTGCCAGAGGGTAGCTGGTGCCAGCAGCGGCGGGAAGGAAGGCCTACTCTTACACACATTTCATGCATCGGGCCTCTAGTATAATATGAAAGCCCCTCCATTTTTTAAATTTTAAAAGTGCCTCCATGAATGTATTAATTTACTGGCTCCCAAATTTGCTGCACATTGGAATCACCTGAGTATCTTTAAAAATGACTGAAACCTGGCCTGAACATTCTGATTTAATCCCTATTGGGAGCAACCCGGGGATGTCTAAAAAGCTCCTCAGGTGATTCTAAAGTTCAGCAAAGTTTGGGTCCCCCTGCATTCATTTCTTCCTCCCCTCCCTCCAATGCAGTTTAGATGCAGACTAAGTGATTTGTGCAAGATCAAGAGTAGATTCACTAAAACCCAGATAGTTAGGCTTACATTGAATATTTCCCATAGAGAAAAAGGAGGCTTTCAAATTGGGTATACATAACCTGGAGGCCACAATATTAGTCTGTGTGTGTATGAGTGTGTGTGTGTGTGTGTGTGTGTAATTTCCTCCCTGGCATCTTGAAATGAGGGACAGTAGTGGCAGAGATAGATGAGCTGGTTACCTTTTCTGAATTAGTGAAACTATGTTGTGTGTAGAGAGATGTTAAAGCAGAATTTTTTAAAAAAATCAACAAACTTGATCCCATCTAAATTGATGTCACAGGAAGCCCTTAGTAATTTTCTTTTAGCAACTTAAATCTCACATTTTCATACTCATAGCAATATTTTTAGTTTCCTTGCACGATAGTTAATGTGGGGATTTTACAGCTGTGTAAACACATTTGCGTAGGTAACTTATGCTTGGTATGTGTGAAGCATGCCTGTGTTAAGAATTTTTCAAACACTCTAATATTTGAAAGAAAATTTAATAAGTATGTGAGACAGTTTACATATTTAATATTTTAGTTATAAGTTCATGACTATTTTATTCTATTCTGGCTTTGATAAAATACCCTGAATGAAAATAAATTATATTCTATCATTTTTTTTTCTTTCCAGGCATCAATAGGTCAATAGAAAAAAATATATAACCAATGTTAGCTATAGTATTAATTTTAACCTTTGCATGAAAGCATTGCAGAGGTTCTACATAATTAGGCAGTGTTGGTGGAAGCATTTAAGAGTAGTGTGCAGCAATTTAATTGTAATTAATTTAAGTGCCATTCACTATAATTATAAATGTTAATATTCTTGGGGCTGAGGATCATTAAAGGCAAAAATCTAAACAAAAGTAATCTTTCTAATATCCTATCAGGATGGAGGATGAGAAAACCAACACAAGCCCAAGGTCAGGTTTTCTGTCCTTTGACTCTTAATTACCTGACTCAAAGTTGGCATGTCCCGACAGACAGAATAATTGTTATATTGGTGTATGAACTTTCACTTCCTGGTCCAGGTAGAATCCAAATGTATATTTCCTCTGTTCTTTTCCTACCAGTCATGACTTGATTTTTTATGCATGATTCTCTCAACCACTCAGGCATCAAGATGGTGCAAGATCCCTAAAGTGTTCATCCTCTCTCTTTTTCTTCTAACATTCTTCTCTGTCTCATTTATCTTGAGAGACTGCCCCAGACATCAGAGTTTCCCTGGGCTCAGAGCTTCCTTTGACTTCAAAGAGTCCTGGGTAGTTAGATCAGGTTTGAAGCACATGAAGAGGAAAGGGAAAAAAAAAGAGACAGAGAGAGAGAGAAGTTCTGTTATCTGGTAGAATGCTGCATTATGTTCCTAGGAAGGAACTGAACATTCACCATCTAAGTGTAGAATCTCGTCCTTGTTTGGCAGAAAGAACATCCTAGTCAGATAGAATGCCCACAGTACTGTTGCCCATCAAGAATAGCTAGTTCTCTGAGCTGTAAGATAACAATACCTCAGGATGTTGTACCATCCAGGAATTAATGACATAAAGATTAAAGTTTTGCCCTTCAAAAATCAATAGTATGTTTTGTTTAGAGAACACCTTGTCAAGATTGAATTCAGAGAAATCTAGAAATTTGTGTTTATTGCTGATATCTCTGACAATAAGAAAGTATGGTAGAAGTGATAAAAAATTTTTCTTAAAAATATTTCAGCTGCAGTTAATTTAGAGTTATTCATTCCTGGTTATATAACTAAAATGATTGTATATTCCTCAAGAAATTTATGGTTTTGTGATGCAAATATAATGCTAGATTAAACCAACAGAATGAATCAGGACAAGATGGAGGGAATATAGGTGTAATGGTGTGGAAAGAAATGATTTTTAATGGGTTATTTTGCTGTTTGGAACTTAGGGGAAAAGCAAGAAAGAGAGAGAAATTAGTGATAAAGTTAAATTCCCCAGTACTTAAAATAAATATAAATATCTTCAAGTTTTAAATATATTAAATTATTTTCCAGTATAAAAATAAATTCCCTTGTCACCATTTTTCTCATTCCCTGACCACCTGGAAAATTTTTCATCTCTAGATCAGAGATAATGAAATGTCTTGCTTAATGTTTTTCTTATTGGGAGTGTTTATATTTTATACCATCTTAAAGGATTATGTCTAGCTAGGGCTCCATTGCCATAGTAATAAAAGTTAGTCTGTCATGTAGAATGATATGAAAAGAAGCTTTACTTTTTTCCCTACCCACTGTTAACTAGTCATAGGGGATTTGATATGAGCTAAATTATACAGGCTGAGATAAGAAAAAAAGGAGCAGCGTGAAAAAGTAGGTATAATAAGGAGTGCATGATGTACTTATTGAATTTACTTGGATCTTCAGGCCTATTGGACTAATCTCCTATGTAACACTTCTGCTCACTGACAAGAGTATTGCTGGGTATAACTAAAAATATGGACAAATTGATTATCTAGCCCTAAGCTCATGATTAACAGCTCAAGTTTCATGGCCTGGTACCCCAAGGTGGAGATTCAACCTCTATTAAACAACAGTAACAGGCTGGGAAGATTTTCATGATGTCCTTTACAAAGAAGGCAGTGTTCCTTCATAGCTCCTATGACTCAGCCCAGAGACTTCCTTTTACTGCCAAAGCCTCCATCCTGGATTCCCATGGCATTCATCTTCTACTCTCTGGAATGCATGTATTTTATGAAACCACCTACTTTGTCTACTATTTCTGCACTTCCATATCAAGTCAGCAATATATTATCTATATATATAAAAGCCTAAGGGACCATTACGACTGGATGACCGGCTGGTAGCTATGATGTGCACTGACCAGCAGGGGGGCAGATGCTCAATGCAGGAGCTTCCCCCTGGTGTTCAGTGCGCTCCCACAGCCAACCTCCTGCAGCTGGCCAACCTCCCAAGGTCCCTCCCCCCGATTGGCCATGATAGCCAGCCAGGACGAGGGACCCTACCTGTGCACAAATTTGTGCACTGGGCCTCTAGTGATACATAAGAGTTTAATGTCTTGTGTGACATTGAAATATCCATTGTCTCTGGGTTATGTCATAGAGCAGGATCTGATATGCAAGACAGTAAATTTTGTGGGTTTTTTTTAAATGCATACACACTGCTTCTGGAGTTTTCTGTCAATCAAGATTAAGAAAATTTTCCAGATGGATAGATGCATGCTAAGTACCAGGATATTTACTAATATACTTCAATGAAAAGACCTCATCTGGAATAGCAACTCTGACTGAAGCTGTCACTACATTTTAATTTTTCTGTTGTTCTCTACATCCCATCCATCTTTTATATTGGCTTAAATTGAGTGGAGATGTGATAGAAAAAAAATTTTCCTGCCGAAACCGGTTTGGCTCAGTGGATAGAGCGTCGGCCTGCGGACTGAAAGGCCCCAGGTTCGATTCTGGTCAAAGGCATGTACCTGAGTTGCGGGCACATCCCCAGTGGGAGATGTGCAGGAGGCAGCTGATCGGTGTTTCTCTCTCATCGATGTTTCTAACTCTCTATCTCTCTCCCTTCCTCTCTGTAAAAAATCAATAAAATATATTTAAAAAAAAAAAGAAAAAAATTTTCCTTACAATGTTTGGATCATTGATAGCAACATGAATCTATGCTTTTTTTTTTTCAAATTCTAGTGTTTTATTTGGTCCTTCTACCAAACAAAACATTTTTCTATATGTCAAGCAATAAAAACTCTGACAGTTGCTGTTCTCATATACATGACAATTACTCATTCAGGAAAAAATATGAAAATAACCTCTGTTGTGTTCAAAGCCACAATCATCAGAGTGTGAGGTGGACTTAGGTCAAAAATCTATCTATTGCCTCATCCCCACAAGGTATTTCTCCTTCTCTGATGCATAGTGTATAGTTCAGGTCCCTTTGAAGATTCATAGGAAGCTGTACAGTAAGGACTTGAGATCATGTCTCCTTTCAGTAAGTGGGTCCTGGGTCCTTAAATTGGCTCTAGTTTGAGAATTGAGTCATCAAACAGATTCTCTCATTTTGTCATTGTTGCTGTTGTTGTTATACAAGTCAAGCACTTAGGGAGTTGCCTTTCCATGTGCACCTAAAGGCCCCATGATTAATAAATCACAGTCAGATCTCCGGTGGGGCAGGTCATGCTAGGATATTTGATTAGCCTGCTTTGTGTTCTGCCAGCTCTATCCATCTTGCCTATGGAAGTTAAGTGCCACCATGTGTTCCTGTCACCCTGAAAATCTCTATTCTCGTTAACATGAGAGAGTTTCTGTCACCTGCATTCTCAATCTGGAGGGTCAAGTCACAAAAAGTTCTAGAACTTTTCTAGCTAACCTGTTCTTTACATCTTAGTGAACAATAGAGCCTCTTTGGGCTCCACTGACACAGTAAAAAAATATGCTTAGGTGAGCTATACATTATAAATTGCGTACAGTATTTCTTCCCCAGATTTTGAATTCCTTTCTCTATATTATACCAAATGATTTCTGGCCTTTTAGTGTCATTTAAGTGCGGGCTTGCATTGCATGTACGTTGGTGTTAGCAAAACTATCAGACTTTGCAGGATCAGATGATGGCCTCACCTTGATTGACATTTGGTGAGACTGAAAAAAAAAATGAGAGAGGGATTACTTTCCAAAGAAGGGGGAAAGGGATCCTGGAAGAGGAGAGATATCGTTTATGATCGCCTCCGTATTTATGATTTCCCCATCTGTCAGAGGACCTGTAATATTGTTATACTTAGTTGATTGCTTGTCTTTATCCCTTTACTAGATACTCAAGGACATGGTTTATGCTTTATTCATATATAGGTCTATCATAATAGCGAGCATATAGGTGCTTGATAGATATGCTTTTGGATGAATAGATGAATGAATGGCCCAATGTAGATGTATACTTTGTAGACCCAAATGTTGTTATCAGTGGTTTTTAGCAATCCTTAGTTTTTATCCTGAAGACTTTTATTCTCAGCTAATTTGAAATTCCTCCCTCTGCTGGTTTTGCTTAACTCCCAAGTCCTTGATGTTCAAAATCATAAGGAACAAAGTTGACCTTTAAGTAGTGGAGAAGAAAGAGGACTGGTCAATTTCAGGGTGGTTCAGGGGAAGAACAAGGATCTGAGGACATCAAAGGTGCTGACAGGAGATTGGCTGATGCAACAGACCCTGGAGGTCTAAACTAGTTAGGCAGAGAATTCTAGAGGAGGTTGATCATTTTGTTAATTGTAGATGTTATTAGATATTCATATGATGTGTTATTACTTGAGTTCAGAGCATGATCTAAAGATAAAAATAATGGCAAAATGAGCATATTAATATCCAAATGTTTTATTCAACTTAAAGGTTATTTTTCAAGGTCTGTTTATAGTGTTTGCTTGCCATGGTCCCAATAAAATAAGGAGCCATAACTGTGAATTTGCTCACAATTGAGAATTAGGAAAATAATAATTATAGGGCCTTTCATGTAATAGATATTCAAGAGATATTTTTGACCTGAAATGAGGTATTGTTAAAGTAATTAAGAGTTGTATCTTTCAATTACTGAAGAAGCCCTAAAGATGAATCACTGTGAGTTATTTTGCATCTTTTTTCTCAATAGCTGCCTCTTTTGTCCAATAAAAATATTTGGTGAGTGAAATGGGAATATAAGAGCCATTATTTTTTTTCTCAGAGCCCCTAATTAGCCATCTACCAAAACACTATTTAACCACCAAGGTAAAAATACTCTGTAAGAATGTAGGAGGGAATCAGAGAATTCCAGTGCTTAGGAACAATGAGCAATAAATGCTGCTGTTGGCTCTCCAAAAATGTGTTATTTGATTAACCCAGGGATAGCGCAAAAAGGAGATAAAAGTTATCATGGGGTATAGTAAGTTTAACACTTTATCAACCTTAATATAGAATATTATGAATACAAATATTTTATGATAATTGAGCCCTACTTATATATGTTATTTTAAAATTTGACAGAGGACTGATGAGTAGTATATTGTTAGGAATAAGAGATAATATTTACTGTAATATTAATGTGCATATGGGTTGGTGGTGAGAAAGAGTGTGATAAAGATATACAGAGTCTACTAAAAAAATTTACTCTCTATTAGGGAGAAATATGTTGTGTGTGGTAATACTTAGATTTTGAAATCAAGCTTATTAAGGGGTTTCTTAAAAATTAATTTTTGTGTGGCTAACTTTAGAATTTAAAATGTATAGTGTACATTGAAATGTTTTTATACATATAATTTTATTTTTTATTGTATCTGATAATTTCTTAAGCAAATGTTGTATTAATTAAAAATAATAGCTGCTTTATAAAATATACACAGAAGGGCCCAGTATGTTTATGTTCTTTATATATGCGCCTATTGCAATGATTTTAAGTGGATTTTGGTAGATGAGAACATTAATTTGACCATTCCTACTACTCATACACTAATACATCCTTTAATCTTCTTTTTATTATAAAGTCAAAGCCTCATTTAGTTATCCTCAATGAATCATAGAGGAATTGCTACTCTCCCTCTTATCATATAACTCTCTTGCTGAGTGGCAAAGAAAGTCAGTGAATATCTAAGAAGGTGGACTGAGATTCTTGGGGAAATTACTTAAAACAGTATAAAGTTTGTTGAATTATCTATTGATGGAATTAGAAGTTGGACTACATCATAGCTTTACATACTTACTATTATTTGGACAAGCGTAGAGGTCTTGGCCAAATGAAAAATAACCATGTGCAAAGCTTGGAAGTAACCTTTTTGGCAAGCCCTCGTGTCTGAGACAGCTTTCTTTTTATGTACTTGAAGCAAATGAAATGGATTAGAATTATTTCAGAAATCCCCTCACATTAAAGTAGGTCCTCGGGTTACGTCGGAGACTCGTTCCTACATTGAGCGAGCAACGTAAAGCAATTTTCGCTGTAAGTCGGAACCCACCTACATAAGCACCTACGCCACTCACATGGAGCACATACATAGCAGTAATGAAGTGAAACAGTAAAAAAAAATTAAAAGAAACATAACAATTCCTGACCTTTACTTGTGGCAAATAAATAATAAAAAACACAAAGCACATATGTACATACGTTGAAATAATGGAACTTTTTAAAATAAATAAACTAGTAGCCCTGCGCACGAATCTGTGTGCCAGTAGCTTGCTGCCGCCCTCCTGTAGCTCTCTGCCTACTTCCCCGCCCTCCTGTAGCTCTGCTCTCCCCCCCTCATAGCTTGCTGCCCTGTCCCCTCCTGTAGCTCTCTGCAGTCTGGTTGCACATTGCTGGCCCACCCTCCTGCTAATCCATGCTTTAGCTTGTGCCCTGCCCCCTCCTATAGCTCTCTGCCGCCTGCTTGTAGCTCATTGCCCCACCCTCTTGCTGATCCCTGATCCTGTCCTTACGCTTCACTGTGTAATGACCATTTGCACATTACATCTTTCTTATATAGGATGGGAGATGGCGACGTAACCATGAAATGACATACCTCAAGTCTGACGTAACCCAAGGACTGTCTGTATAGGAGAGAAAAGTGTAATTTGTTCTCATGTTTGGCTCCTTTTTTATCTATTGTCAACAAGTAGTTGCCAACCTTTTTAAATGAGCAAGAGCAAGTCATTATTTTCCCAAATGCTAATGTTGTCCTATGGGAGTTTGTTTCTGATGAGGTCCTTGAGCTGAGATGTGAGAGAGGGTATTTCTAGCCCTATTCAGTTCTCTGCTAAGAATCCCCACATTCCAGAGTGAGGGGGAGAGACAGACCAGGTCGCAGCATTTAGGAATTTGCAAGTTTCAGACTACAAGTTTATGTGAATCTGCTGATAAAGGACCCTCCTTCAAAACTGTCCAGAAGTTCTTTGCCTGCAAAAGTTCAAGCTGAAGTCCTGGCCGGTGTGGTTCAGTGGTCAGAGCGTTGGCCTGCACACTGAAGGGTCTCGGGGTTCAATTCCAGGTCAAGGGCACATACCTGGGTTG
>NW_005361202.1:0-633 GCF_000412655.1 Myotis brandtii
CCCCTTGCTCATCTGGACCCGACCCAACTCATCCTGGCCACTGTGCTCTGTAGGCCAACAGCCAGCGCTGCCTGGAGGTGAAAGTCCCTGCTCTCAGTATGGATGGTGACCATGAATGTGACTTGCCGCCCTGGCCTCCAGCTGATGGGCCAAAGTATTTCTCTGGCCCCACCCCTCCTGCTCTGCTGGTTTCCAGGACCTACTGGACTCTTCTCAGTTTCAGGGACCCCCAGGCAGTGTGAGTTGTGCTCTCACCCTGGCCCTTTCCTGCTACAGCCATCACTGCTCCCAAACCCCACCCCGACCTCCGTGTCTCCAGGGTTTCCTGTTACTGCTGACCTCAAAAGCAGCAGCTCTGTCCATTGTCCTCCAGGTCCCAGGGCTGCAGACACATAGCTCCAGCAGCAGTGGTGTCTGTGCTGACCTCGCCACTTCCCGTCTCTGCAGAGGCTGCTGGCAGCGTCCAGTGCTCCAATGCCCAGCTTTCCGACCACAGCCCCTTTCTCACAGGAGTCCTGGCAGGGAAGCCGAGTGGCCACACTGCAGTTCCATCAGTGTCCTTTCAGAGTGGCCCCCCCTCCCCGCCAGAGCCCCTGCAGGCACAGGTCCTCTGCCCCAAATACACTTACCCCC
>NW_005361202.1:4289-5859 GCF_000412655.1 Myotis brandtii
GTTTTTACCCAAGATGGAGGTTACTATGCTTCCTAACAAGGTCAGTCCATGCCTTTGTCTCCCACACACCCCTGCTCCCTGCTCTGTCTGGGGATCATGAAGTCAGGTCCTCCTGTAGACTTTCGTGAATGCGGGTGAGTTCTTCCAATCTCCTCTCCAGCTCCTGGGCCTGCTGCCTCAACTCTCTAGCTGACTGACCCTTTGCGCCCTTATGTAAGTGCACTGACTCTTGCACTATGTTCACTGCATCCACGAGAAGGAAAACACCTGCAGCGGCGATACCAAAGACCCTGGCTCCTTTGCTTATGGCCAGAGCAGTGCCTCCAAAAGCTTTCTGCAGCTGATTGCTGCATTGGGCTGACATTGTCCCCGTGCGCACGACGCTTGTGGCCTCAGCTGCTAAGAGAGGATTGAATTTGGCCAGATTGAAGGCTCCGGCATTCTTCACAATATTTTCTAGGGATTGGATGCACTTACTACCTAAGGAAGCAATTTTGGGTGTCATGCGACTTAGAACCTCCTGGACCACCTTCTCTGTGTCACTGCCAGTTGACACTAGGCGGCTGGCTTTGGCTTTTGCTGACTTGTTCTTTGAGTACTCCACGATGCCAGTGGTCACACTGGTCACAGACGCTGCTGCCCCCAGTCCCACCCCAGTTGCAAAAAGCACTAGACTAACCCCTGCTGTCACAGGTGCCAGAGACAGGCCAATGATGGTCAGAATGCCAGACACAATGCCAGTGGAAGAGGCCGCCACTTGGGTGATGGTGCAGTCCCTGTGCACCTTGTCAACCTCATCTGCAAGTGCGTAGAGCTTTCGTATGTGTTCCTCAAGGTCCTGTTTCACCTGAGGAAACTGCTTCATAAAGCTCTCCCTATGCTCCTGCTCTGCTGACGGCATGTCTTCGTCTTCCACGGCCACGAGTATTTCTAGCTGGCGCAAGTCTGCATAGAGTGCATCTGCCGCATCCCTGTAATAATGAAGGACAGGTGATTAACGAAGGCAGGTGTATTAATGGCTAAGGCTGAGGCCACTGATTGGATGAGCTGGTGCAGGAAGCCCTGTCCTCTATGGTGGGACATGTGCGTCTACCCAGAATCCCTCAAATTACACCACATTGGCAGCTACCATTCTGACTGGAAATGGTCACTAAGCCACACTGCCTTCCCTCTGGTCAGGGTTACTCCATGGAGAATAGAAGAGGGTCCCACAGGGAGGTCAGGAGCCCTCCAGCTGGCAGACAGGGTTGGAGGACATAATCACCCAGGGCCCTCTACCCCCAGCAAAGAGGGGATCAAAAGGGAAGGAAGAAATGTGCCTCCCCAGCCCCCAACACAGCCTTCCACTAGGTCCGGGGCTTTCTCAGTCCTTTGCCAGGTGCCTCAGCTGCCTCACTCTAGTCCCAGCCCCGCTGCCAAGCCTTCCTACCATCTTCCCACCAGGACCACCCTTTCTTCATCCAGACCCCGGGCTCTGACCCTGCTCCAAGCCTCTCTGAGCCTCCAGACAGCATGACTGCACTGCTTTCTCAGCCTTGACCCTGCAGTTCACCCCAAGGCCTTCACCATA
>NW_005361203.1:0-757 GCF_000412655.1 Myotis brandtii
GTAAAAAAATCAATAAAATATATTTTTTTAAAAATAGGCGATGAGCCACAAACCTGCCCATCTCCGGATTGACTAAAGCAACACCTTTCGTGTGAGATGGAGGGAGGCTGGGCGGACATGGGACTTAGCACGAACTATTAACTGCGGGTTCTCCAGCCCAAAGCTGAGTGTAAACTAACTAGAGGCCCGATGCGCGAAATCGGTGCAGGAGTAGGCCTTCCTTCCCCCGGCTGCCGGCACCGGCTTCCCTCTGGCACCCGGACCCGGGCTTCCCTCGCAGCCCCGGCTTCGTCCGGAAGGACGTCCGGTCTAATTAGCATATGACGCTTTTATTATTAGAGATGAGTGTTACTTTGCGCTCAAAGCCGATCAATGATTCTCTCTCATCATGGTTGTCTCCATCCCTCTCCCTCTCCCTGCCTCTCATCGGGGGAGGGAGAAGGAGAGGGAAGGACTGGGAGAGGCAGGGTTCACCCCAATCTGCACCCCGAGGTATGGCTGACATGGAGCGCTGCAGCTACAACGAGAAAAATGACAGGCAGCTCTTGGTACAATCCCACCCTCTTTTTTTTTTTTTTTTTTTTTTTTTTTATTCTGGGCCAGCTTTACAGACTCCCACGTGGGGAGGGGGATAGAGTCCCCAGTCCCACCTCTATAGAGCACACAGTTTTTTACTCAACAAGACTGAATAAATCAGTGCCTTAAAGACTACACAATCACTCAATCACTGAGCCTGGGAGAGATCTATATTCCAGAA
>NW_005361204.1:0-755 GCF_000412655.1 Myotis brandtii
CCCACCAGCCAATCAGGAGTGAGTATGCAAACTAACCAACAAAGATGGCGGGTTAATTTGTATACACGGGTGCCAAGCAGCCTGGGTCCCAGGGATGGGTGTCCTCAGGACCCAGGCTGCTCTGAGCCTGTAGGCCCGTGCATAGGTCCGGAACAGCCACAGTCCCAGAAAGACCCCCGGCCACTCCGGGCCTATGCACACAGGCACCAAGCAGCCGGGGGCAGGGCAGGAATGCCCTCCGTGTCACCGTGGTGGGCCTGTGGACAGCACACACATGTGGAGTGGCCCGGGGGCGGGGCGTGACAGTGAAAAAACCAAGAGCATGGGGAGCACCAGGAATTCTGGGAATCATAGTTCTGGTGGCAGCCCCTGGACTGGAAGTGGAAGCCCAGAGTGCGGGGAGCACCAGGAATGCTGGGAATCATAGTTCTGGTGGCAGACACGTTGCGTGATCTCCTAGACACTGGAGCAAAGTGAGCCTGGAGCCCTAACCGGTTTGGCTCAGTGGATAGAGCGTCGGCCCACAGACTGAGGGGTCCCAGGTTCAATTCCGGTCAAGGGCATGTACCTTGGTTGCGGGCACATCCCCATTAGGAGGTGTGCAGGAGGCAGCTGATCGATGTTTCTCTCTCATTGATGTTTCTAACTCACTATTCCTCTCCCTTCCTCTCTGTAAAAAATCAAAGTGAGCCTGCAAGTTATTGTTGCAGGTGAGGGATGGAGGGAGAGCAAAGGTGAGAGATGTAAGTAAAGTC
>NW_005361205.1:0-237 GCF_000412655.1 Myotis brandtii
TGCAGGAGCCAGGGCTGCGGTCCCAGGAAGACACCCCCTGCCCCACGGCTGCAAGTGGGAGATACAAAGACCAGGGAGAGTCTGGATTTGGCTCCTGCTGTAGACCAATTCCAGCATGTCATAATTTTAAGAGTTTCATCAAAAGGTTGATGAAACTTGGGGACTCAACAGGGTTGAGTCACACATGTAGTCACCTGTTGGGAATGGCTAAAGGCATTTCCCCAAACCTGAATAGGA
>NW_005361205.1:447-751 GCF_000412655.1 Myotis brandtii
TCTTCAGTTCCTTTAGCTGAAGGTCCTCTGACCCCCAATGCCTTTCAAAATTATATCTCGTCTCCGGACTCTTTATTAGTCTCTGGATTCCTATGTCATCTACGCGCAGCGCCTTTTCCAGATTTCTGAACCCTTCTTGATGCTGGGACATGAACCCCGGCATAAATGGACGCCCGAAGTGGGACTTTCTGAACCCTGGAACCACCGGCAGCTCCAGATTTTCATAGCATAATGTTAGCACTGTCTTCAGCAAGCTGGTTTTTAAAACATAGGAATCTAGACTTAAGTGGCAGCATAAAGTATC
>NW_005361206.1:0-777 GCF_000412655.1 Myotis brandtii
CCGGATTATGTCACAGGTGAATTTTACCAACTATTTAGAGAAGAACTAAAACCTGTTATTCTCAAATGATTCCAAAAAATTCAAGAAAAGTGAAGACTCCCTAGCTCATTTAAAGAGGCCAGCATGATCCTGATTCCAAATCCAGATAAAGACTGTACAACAAATGAAAATTATAGCCAATATCCCTGATGAACATGGATATTAAGTTTCTCAACAAAATATTAGCAAATGGAATTCAGAGACACATTAAAAAGATTATGCACTCTAATTAAGTGGAACTTATTCCAGGTTTGCAAGGTTGGTACAACAGTCAGAAGTCAATAAACCTGGGACATCACATAAACAAAATGAAGGACAAAAACTGCATGATCATATCAATAGGTGCAGAAAAAGCATTTGATATAATGCAGCACCCTTTTATGATAAAAACTCAGTAAAGTGGGAATAGAGGGAACACAACTCAGCATAATAAAGGCCATAAAAACAAAAGGAAATTTGCTGTAGCTGTGTGATTGAGTTGGTTGGAGCATTGTCCCATACACCAAAAGGTTGCAAGATCGATTCCCAGCCAGGGTACATACCTAGGGTGTGGGTTCAATCCCTGGTCAGGGTGCATGCAGGAGGCAACCCAATTGACGTGTCTCACATCAATGTCCCTCTTACTCCTTCCTGTTCTCTCTTTCTAAAATTAAAAACATACCATTGGTGAGGATTTAAGGGGAAAAAAAAGGAAGTTTTATCTTTTATGACAGAATGGATGAACCTGGAGAGTATTTT
>NW_005361207.1:0-814 GCF_000412655.1 Myotis brandtii
TCTCCCTTCCTCTCTGTAAAAAATCAATAAAAATACAAAAAAACAAAAAAAAACCTGTCAACATGAGAGAATAGGGAGGAAAATAGGAACCAGAAAACAGGGAGCTGGATCAATAACAAAGGATTGGTTCTGGTACACGTGAAAACGTCCTACTATGAACCTCCATCATCCAAACAACTCGGTCCTGACTGAAGGATGGGGGTACGCTGGGTCTGGAAACGGAGCCCCCTAAACACACAATTACAGTCTGTGATCTAGATGGGGCTTCGAATGGGCGTGAGGAAGAGGAATTGTTCAGAAAATGCTGTTGGGACAACAAGCTAAGTATTTTGGAAAACAGAAGCCACTCCTTACATCAAAATCAATTCCAGAAAGGCCAGATATTTGTAAGATGAAGTTGTAAGGGTGGATAACTGATCATCTTGGAGGGGAGGGAGCTTTCAAAGCTGAGTGCAAAAGTCTGGTCACCTCACAAGAATGTAGCCAAAGCTGGGGCCCAGGCAGCTTCCAGCCTCATGTAACCCGAAACCGTCCAAGAAAACCGCTACTTAGCCACTGTAACCACAGAAAATCTAACTTTTTAATCTGAGGGAAAATAAGTTAAAAGATAGAGACACACTGGGGGGAAAACAAACGTTTCATATCTTTTTTTTTTTTTATCCTCGCCCGAGGATATTTTTTCCATTGATTTTTAAAAATATATATTTCTGTTGATTTCAGAGAGGAAAGGAGAGGGAGAGAGAGACAGAAACTTCAACGTCCCCTATTGGGGATCAAGCCCGCAACCTGGGTGTGTGCCCTTGACTGGAATTGA
>NW_005361208.1:0-806 GCF_000412655.1 Myotis brandtii
CCCCGAACCGAACCGCTCAGGAAAGCCAGGTCGGGGTGCCCCACGGCCGCCGGGAAGACCCACCTCAGCCCCGAGCGGCTCCTCGATTCCCGACCGCGGCCGGTAGAACGCGGCTTCCGCAGCGCGGACTACAACTCCCAGAATGCAACGCGCCTCCTCCGGAGCTAGCCAACCAGCGGCGGAGCTAGCCTCTTGCGCCTCACCAATCCCTGCGCGCCTGCGTCACTATGGATACCATGGCAACCTGGTAAACAAGAGAATTACAAGGCATCGCCTTGGCAACCAGAGACGCAGTCCGGGGGAGAGAGAGCCAGGCAGTGGGTCAGAAAGGGACACGGACGGAGAGAAAGGGGCGCAGACACGGGGCCAGGGCGACAGCAGCGTGAGGACCCAGCGACGGTGAGGCGGGGCCGGGAGACACGGCCTCTCAGAGGTCGGCAGGGAGACGGTGAGAGCGAGAAAGACGCAGAAGAGGAAACGCAGGCATGGACAGAGACCCAGAGGCAGGGTCACACAGAAGGGGGTCCACCCAGAACTGGGGAGATCAGACGACCTAGAAAGGAAGCTAGAGGCCTGCCTGGCCGGTCTCAGTGACTGAGCGTCCATCTGTGAACCAGGAGATCACAGTTCGATTCCCGGTCAGGGCTCCATCCCCAGTGTGGGGGGCGTGAAGGAGGCAGCTGATCGATGATTCTCATCATTAATGTTTCTGCCTCTTCCCTCTCCCTCCCCCTCCCCTTTCCTCTCTGAAATCAATAAAAGAAATGAAGGTAGAGAGGAAGGCAGCAGAAGCAGGGAGATGACAC
>NW_005361209.1:0-343 GCF_000412655.1 Myotis brandtii
CTCCCACAGCCAACCTCCCTCGGGCCCTCTCCCCAGCCAACGTCCCCTGGACCCGATCAACCCCGATCGCTGCCCAGGCCGAGGGATTGATCCCATGCACAAATTCGTGCACCGGGCCTCTAGTATTTAGATATGTATACATCCATCTGAATACCATATCTATCTATCTATCTATCTATCTATCTATCTATCTATCTATCTATCATCTATCTATCTATCTACATATCCATATCTAAGTATCTATCTACACATCTATCTCTCTCTTTATCTATTCTATCTACATATGTATCTACTTACCTATCTACATGTCTATCTATCTATCTACATATCTATGTATCTATCT
>NW_005361210.1:0-1677 GCF_000412655.1 Myotis brandtii
TAAAAATATAAGTAGCAGAATTCTCTAAAAAATAATTGTTGTTTAAGTTTGCCCTGCCTTCCCCCCCCCGCCCCACGTATACATAAAAAATGATTGACAAATGTCTTCTTATATTTGACATCGTTTTGAGTTCTTATAAAAATCACTTCTAGCCCAGCCAGTGTTGCTCAATGGTTGAGCATCACCCTATGAATCAGGAGATCATGGTTTGATTCCTGGTCAGGGTATATGCCTGGGTTGCAAGCTTGATCCCAGTAGGGGGCATGCAGGAGGCAGCTGATCATTATTCTTTTTCATCCTTGATGTTTCTATTTCTATCCCCCTCTCCCTTCCTCTCTGAAATCAATAAAAATATATATTTTTTAAATCACTTCTAGGTTATATTGGAGAAAAATATGTGTTCCAATATGATTTATATGGTTGGAAATTTCTAGGATTTTGCTCTGAGTGCTATAGCTCCTGAAAACTAATAGCTCCATGATTTAGTTGTGTCAACATAGAATATAATAGGTGAATAATCTCAGACACCTGCTATTATAATTGTCAGGATATGTTCCGATGTTCTGATATCAACCATTTTTAAACTATTGAACATTAGATTAAGAAAATCATTCTATTCTCCTGAAAATATCTTTCACTCTTAGGAAGGTGGGTGTCAAAAGAATAAATTTTAACCAAAATACTTTTTGCCTACCTAACATCTGACGGGAAATTTTTGGCCCCTAAGCTTCAAGGTTGGTAAGAAATCAATAAATCTTTATCTCCTCTAGTGTAGCTATTATGTAAATTTCAAACTAGAATAATCAAATCAGAGTCTCATTTATTACCCATGCTCTGCATCCTAGTATACTGATACATATTTAGTTTTTCTCCCAATTGTACATCCCAAATGACCAAACACATTCTGAAGCGGGGAGCAATGAATTTATGACCTGGTTTCTAGAGACAAAGGAGAGAGAAATCCTCTGTACATTGCAAATGGAAGACCCCATATCATCCCATTACCCATGCAGTGGTATTCTCTCTCCAGCCCCATCTGCTGTCTCACTGTTTTCATCCACACTTCAGAACAACTATGTAAACCCCTAGACACACCAAACTAGGGAGCATATTGCAAGTAAAGCAATTAGTTACTAAATAAAAACTCTCGGAGTAGAAATAACTCTGGTCTATGCACAATCATTAGCCATGTTGCTTTATCTGTCATTCGACAGTCTGTCGTGTTCTTCCATGATCCTGTACCGGGTGTCCAATGCCAAGGCATTCCCAAGGATAATTCTATTTAGACAAGTACATCCCTGCTGTCAGAGAAGTGTCCTGTCCTATTGCGATAAAGTGCTTTTTGTGTATTTTTGTGGGGGTTGGGTGGGGGTGGGCAAAAGTGTTTTTGAAAATTTTCTCCCCATCAGCTGATACGTGTTTTCCAGGTTAGATAGGCTCTTCCACTCTGCCACCCACTCTCTGCTCCAGCAGCACACAGCTGGCCCCAGTGTCCTGAACCCTCCACACTCCCAGATGCCTTCATGCCTCTGCACATGTTGTTCCTTCTTCCTGGAATTTCCTTCCACCCCTAAATGCCCCGCAGAATTCCCAGTCATCCTGCAAATTCCAAAGCAAACCTCATTTCCTCTGTGAAGATGCCACTGTCAGCAAGGTAATAAACAGAAGGAGAGGAAG
>NW_005361211.1:0-491 GCF_000412655.1 Myotis brandtii
CTCTGACCAGTAGGTTAGCTTGTTGCTGGGGTCTGGCGGATCAGGACTGAGCAAGACAGGCTGGACATGTCCTAGAGCCCTCCCATGGTCTCTCCCCTGCTGGCCAACCTCCCATGTCCCTCCCCAACCCTGATCATTCACTGGTGGGGTCCCTAAGCCTGGCCTGCACCCTCTCACAATCCAGGACCCCTCAGGGGATGCCAGAGAGTCAGTTTCAGCCCAATCCCACAGGCCAGGCTGAGGGACCCCACTGGTGCAAGAATTTGTGCATCAGACCTCTAGTATAATCTTACCTAATAATAGACAAACATGTAAATTGACCGTACTTTCGCTACGCTAACCAGCCAATCAGGGGAGTATGCAAATTAACCCAACAAAGATGGCAGTTAATTTGCATACATAGGCTAAGCGGCGGAAAGCCTGACGGCTCCCCGCTGAAGCAGCAAAGCCTGATGACTCCGGGGCCGGAGCAGCGAAGCCTGATGGAAGCC
>NW_005361212.1:0-988 GCF_000412655.1 Myotis brandtii
GTCAGTTATTTTTGTATAAAACATTCTACTGGCCTTACCCAGATGCTCTGTTCAGTCTCCAGCCACTATGTCATGCACTGACCACCAGGGTGCAGACAATCGACTGGTTGACCAGTCGCTATGACATGCACTGACCACCAGGGGGCAGATGCTTCGACCAGTAAGTTATCTTGCTGCTGGGGTCTGGCCAATCAGGACTGAGCAAGATGGCCGGATATGTACTGGGGCCCTCCCGCAGTCCCTCCCTGGCTGGCCAACTTCCTGCATCCTTCCCCAGCCCCGATCATGCACCAGTGGGATCCCTCCGCCTGTCCTGTGCCCTCTCACAATCTGGGACCCTTCAGGGGATGTCAGAGAGCTGGTTTTGGCCCAATCCCACAGGCCAGGCCAAGGGACCCCACTGGTGCATGAATTTCGTGCACCGGACCTCTAGTTTTTGTATAAAACATTCTACTGGCCTTATGCAGATGTTCTGCTCAGTCTCCAGTCACCCTGCATTGCTGGGGCTACTGCTGTGTCCAGTCTTCACATTGTGGCCTCCAGCGTCCTGTCCTGGCATCTGTCTTCCACAGCCACTTCTACCCACGTTTCATGGTTCCGTTTGTTTATTCATTGGATGCATATCTGCCAGTTGTTGTCTGTGCCCCTGCCAGTGGGTTAAGTGCTATGATGGAATCCAAAGAAGTGAATCAATTGACACACGCACATCGTGTCTTTTAAGTAAAGTAATAGAAACCCAATGGAAAGTAGGTAAGACAATTGAGGGCATTTGCTGGTTGGCGCCTGTGGAAAGTCGCACAGTGATGTGGACTTCAGAGCAGCGTGAGCAGGCCTACGCACCCTTTCTCAATGGCTCTTGGTGTGCCAACCTCTGTGCTGGCTTCATCCTCCTCTGCTGACTCCTTCCTGGCCCCACATATCCCCATTCCATGCTTCCTTGAAGGAATTGGTTTTCTGGAGGGCAGAGACCATGCCTCTGTAGTTCACT
>NW_005361213.1:0-508 GCF_000412655.1 Myotis brandtii
ACATAAATGAAAAACTCTCCACCATTGTTTGAAGGGAACTTATCAGGTGCCCAACCACAAATGGATACCTGCCCCTTTCTCTGACACTTGACTCCACCTATAGTGAACAATGACTTTTTGAGAATGAGAGGTCACTGACATGAGAGATCGACAGCTATCCCAAGATACCGACAAGGCCTGTATAACTACAAATTGATTATCTTTACCTGTCTGTGAATACTAGTGATAATAATAATTACACTTGTTCTTTGGACCTTTCTCAAACATGGTTTATATAGCCCAATTTTTAATAATGACTAAAGATGTATATGATAACTTTTGTATTATTAATGATACAAGTTTTTAATAATAACTTCTTTATGTTTTCTCTTTTTGAGACAGGATAGTAAGAAGCTAGGAAAATGCCTTGGCAAGTGGAATTAGGCAACTGATACAGACAGCTAAACAAACTGGACAAGCAATTTACAGCCGGATACGGAAGGCCATCAGGGTGGAGAGCCCCGGGTGC
>NW_005361214.1:0-774 GCF_000412655.1 Myotis brandtii
CAAGATGATTGCAATCATATCAAGCATCTTCTAAGATAACAATGGTATGAAACTAGAAATCAACCACAGTATAAAAAAACCTCTCAAAAATATTCAAACACATGGAGGCCAAACAGCATGTTATTAAACAATGAATAAGTTACCAATGAGATCAAGGAAGAAATAAAAGTTTAGATGTTTAAACTCCTGGTGTAGGCTGTCCTGAGCCATTCGTGTGCTCAGGGGAACACACCAGCGTCTGGAAAGCTCAGGAACTCCAATGTGTGCTGTTCCCCGCCGAGCCGAGCCGTAGAGATTGGAAACCACTTTTGCATAAAGCAGTTGTGCTGAAGAAAAGAAAGTTCCGAGAAACCAAGATGGCGGCATAGGTGAACACCGGAAATTGCTGCCTCTGACAACAACTTCAAAAATACAACGAAAAGACAAAACGGACATCATCCAGAACCACAGGAAGGCTGGCTGAGTGGAAATTCTACAACTAGAAGGAAAGAGAAAAGCACACTGAGACTCAGAGGAGGTGCGGAAGTAAAGTGCAGAGGTAAGAAGGCTCACGTGGAAAGGGCTGGCAACTGAGGACACGGTTGTTTTTTTCAATCGGGAGGGAGTCTCAAACTCCCGACTACTCTGAACTCCAGTTCGGGTGAGTCTCTGGGGACCCAGACCATACGGGGAGAAACTGGACTGTCTGGCATCGGTTGGAACTCGAGGGTGACTTTCTCTCAGTGGTGCTTGCAGCAATTACCACGGGACACTGAGACCTGGGGCCTCTTAGGG
>NW_005361215.1:0-504 GCF_000412655.1 Myotis brandtii
TGCATGTCATTGAAAAGGATTGAGCACATCTGGACCATTGGTTGCCCACAATCAACCTGTATACCAGGTATGGTGCCCCGATCCGTCCAAGTGCAAAGGCACAGACCCAACCCACACTTGGCAGGAAGACTAGCATGGGGACCTCTACATTGGGTGGAGAGACAGGTGGGCCATGTTCCTTATCACCATGAAGACCAGGGTTTTCAGTAGCAGAGCCTGCATTTTTTATATCTCATTTCATTAAAATCTCACATCAACCTTATGAAATAGACATTATTATTATTGTCTTCACTGCACAAATGATAAACTGGGACTCAGAGAGTTCAAATAACTTGCCAAATGTCTCAGAGGAGTGGAATCAGAACTGGAAGCCAGGACTTCTTATTGTCACTTCTCAGGAGAGATGTTTCTTATTGATTGAGGAAACTTGTAGAAGTGGAGTTTCACAAAGTGGCCTGAAAATGTGGCTATGCACACAGTTAAGGCTGATTGATAAGTGAGCAG
>NW_005361216.1:0-991 GCF_000412655.1 Myotis brandtii
CCAGCCAACCTCCCACAGCCACTCCCCCCAGCCAACCGGCCTCAATCAGAACTGGGTGATATGGCCCCGATCGGCTCCAAACACCAGCCAAGCCGAGGGACCCCCACCTATGCACAAATTTGTGCACCAGGCCTCTAGTCCTATAAAATAATACCCCAATATGGAAATCAACCGAACAGCGGAACAACTGGTGGAATGACCAGTTGCTAGGATGCTCACTGTTCCGGAGAAGGAGGTACAGCAGTGGCGATCAGGGAACAGGGACGGCCAGTGGGCACTGCCAGGCTACCAGCCAAGGCAGGTACCAGCGGGGTCCCCCCAATCACCCCGCCTGCCAGTTACCCCGCAGATGGCCCTGATCGAAGGCCAAGCATAGGGATCCTACCCTATATATTGGGAACAGTCTCTTAGATTTAAACATTAAAACCTGACAAGGCTACTCTAACACTGAGAAAACAGGATGATGCAGTGATGACATGCATGGACTCCGGCTTGCACATTTTGTGGTCAGACCTGATTCTGAAACTTATAACTGTGTGACAAAGCCAATTACTTAACTTCTCTCTGCTTCAGTTTTTCCACTCATAAGATGGGGAAAATAATACTACTGCCTCAGAAGGATCATTTTATGGACTACTTTTTATAATCAGGGCAAAAAAATGTAGCTGCCCATACAACAGCAAGATGCTTTCAGCTGTATGAAAAGTATGGTCACTGGTGCATATAGCATCCCAGATTGTAAAAGGGATGTCTGACTCCCAGTTTAGGCCTGACATCCCCCGAGGGGTCCTGGAATGTGAGAGGGCCCAGGCTGGGCTGAGGGAACCTCCTCCCTCTTGTGCACAAATTTTGTGTACTGGGCCACTAGTACAAAAGATTTATTGGTCCAAGAGCTGGTTCTTTGAAAAGATAAACAAGATTGATGAACCTCTAACCAGGCTAACCAAGAAACAGAGAGAGAGAGGACTTAAATAAACAATCAGAAATGAAA
>NW_005361217.1:0-592 GCF_000412655.1 Myotis brandtii
CAAACACAGAGAAGCAGCCAAAATGTGAAGAAAAAGACACATGCCATAAATGAAAGAAAAATCCAGAAAAAAACTAAATGAAATAGAAGCAAACAAACTATTAGATATAGAGTACAAAACAATGGTTATACGGATGTTTAAGGATCTTAATGAGAGTTTCAAGGGACTTAGTGAGAATTTCAAGGATGTAAGTGAGAATTTCAAAGACATGGAAAGGGACCAGTCAGAAATTAAGCATACAACTAATAAAGAATAAAGAATAATTTACAAGGATTCAACAATAGAGTAGAGGATTCTGAGAATCAAATCAACATTTGGAATATGAGGAAGCAAAAAACATTCAATCAGAAGAGCAAAAAGAAAAAAGAATAAAAAAATATGAAGATAGTGTAAGGAGCCTCTGGGACAACTTCAAGCATACAAACTTTCAAATTATGGGGATAGCAGGAGGAGAAGAGAGAGAACAAGATATTGAAAACCTATTTAAAGAAATAATGAAAAAATTTATTTCACCCTACCTGGTGAAATAAATAGACTTACAAGTCCAGGAACCATAGAGAATCCCAAACAAGAGGACCACACCAAGACACAT
>NW_005361218.1:0-1018 GCF_000412655.1 Myotis brandtii
AAAATGGAAAGTATTTAAGAGGGCTTTAGAAATATTTTCGGAGAAGTAAAACAGGAAGAAAAAGATCAGTGTTGATACCCACATGGGAGTCCACCTGTACATTCTTGCTGTCCAAAAGAGTGTCCAGGTACCCTCCACAGGACCCGTTGGAGAAGGGACAGAGCTTGGACTCCTGGAAGCTTATTACATGATCCCACTTGTCATCACATGACCACTGCCCTTGATGGGAGGGACTCGATGTCACCTTCACCATGGAGATGGTGCAAATGGGACGAACCAGAGGTGGGATCTCTTGTAGAATGTTAGCTTCAGTCAACAATAACCTCAATGCTAGCTCTCATTTTGAGCATTTATTGACTCAGTTCAAGTCTTCTAAGGACTTTCCATCTTCAAATTTATTTCAAGGGGGAAAAAAATTGATTCAGGGTTTAATAACATAGAGGAGGAAAGCAGGGTCACTAATATTTTACATCCAGCTCAACCGCTTCACTTTCAGAAGAACTGATGGGGTTGGATACTTCACACTGGTAGTTCCCAGCATCCTCCCTCCTGACAGGGTCTATGGTGAGGGTTCTGTTGCTCCAGGATAGCTTCATGCTCTTACAGATTCATGTTATTGAAGAACCACTGGGTGAGGATCACAGATGAGTAGCATGGTGTTGCTCTCTAGGAGGGTGAGCACTCTTGTGGGCTCTGCGAAAAGACCAAGGACTGATTGAGAGTGGCCTTGAGACTTGGGGTCCTGCTACATTCTGAGACATCTCAGCCACTCACAGTTCCCAGTGAGCTCTGTAAAGGTCACCAGAGGATGGTCCTGACCTCTGCAGAAGGACAATTGTCTTTGTTCAGGTGACAATGTGTAAGGAGAGGGCTGCACTTCTTCTCTGACCCCATATAACGCTAGCGTGACCCCTGACCTATTCCCCAGATGTCTCTGTAATATCAGCATAGGGAACACCTTCCCCGCTGATGTTTCCTATAACCTCATCATCAGGTAGTAGTTTCCTCTCATGAGCTT
>NW_005361219.1:0-5257 GCF_000412655.1 Myotis brandtii
GTCTGTATAAAGTGGTCTGAGAGTGCATGGTGTGTGTATTGTAGGTGAATTTGGGGTCCTAGTGGGGTGTCTGAGTGTGTCTGTATGGAGTGGTATGAGTGTGTGTGATGCACATGGTGTAGGTGAATGTTGTGTCTAAGTGGATGTGTGGGTGTGTCTACATGAAGTGGTCTGAGAGTGCATGGTGTGTGTGATATAGGTGAATGTTGTTTCTAAGTGGGTGTATGGGTGTGTCTACATGGAGACATGTGAGCTGTATGGTGTGTGTGGTGTAGGTGAATGTGATGTCTGTGGATTTGTGGGTGTTTCTGCAATAAGTGGTCTGCCTATGTGTGGTGGAGGTGACTGTGGTGTCTGGGTGTATGGTACGCCTGCATGGAGTGTGCTTGCAGTACGTCTGCTGAGAGTGTACAATGTGTATGATGGAGGTTAAATTAGTATTTTAGTAGATGTATGGGTGTGTCTGCAGGGAGAGGTCTGAGTGTGTGTGTGGTTGAGGTGATTTGGGGGTCTTTATAGGTTTGTGGGTGTGTCTGCATGAAGTGGTCTTACTAGTAGTATGCATAGTTTTGTGGTGGAGATTACTGGTGTCTGTGGGTATTTGCCTACATCTTCATGGAATGATCTGATTGTGCATGGTGTGTGTGATGGAGGTAAATGTAGAATTTTAGTGGGGGTGTGGGGATGTCTGCATGGAGTGGTTTGAGTGACTGGTGTGAGTGGTGTAGGTGAATGTGGTGTCTTGGGTGTATAAGTGTGTGGAAAGGAGTGGTCTGATGTGCATGGTGTGTATGGTAGACATAAATGTAGTGTTCTTGTGTATGTATGTGTGTTCATGGAGTGCTCTGATGGAGTGTGGTGTTTGTAGTGGAGGTGACTTTGGTGTCTGTGGGTATGTTGGTGTATCTGAGTGTTTGTGGTATGTGTGGCATAGATGAATGAGGGTCTTTGTTGGTATGTGGCTATGTCTGCATGGAGTGTTTTGAGTGTGTATGGTATATGTGATAAAGGTGAATGTCGTTTCCTTGTTGATATGTGGTTATGTGTGCATGGCATGGTGAGTGTGTGTGTGGGGGGGGTGGTAGCAGTGAATGTGGCGTCTGTTGGTGTTTGGGGTGTGGGGGAAGTGTTCTCAGTGAGTATGGTGTGTGTGGTGGAGGTGACTGTAGTGTCTCTGGGTGTGTGGTGTGTCTGAATGGAGTGGTCTGACTGTGCAGAGGTAACGGGACCCTCTGGGCAGTGCAGTGCCTGAGGACACAGGTGCTCTCCTCCAGGGCCCAGTGGCAACTGAGCAGCACAGGAGCGGCAGCAGGAAGCTCAAGGGAGGGAGGGAGGGCATCTGGGCCATGGGCAGTGGGCAGCGGGCATGGCTCCTGAGCAGTGCAGTCTGGCTGTGCTCCTGGCTGTCCCATGGCCCTGCTCAGCGGCCGCCCTCCCTCCTGTCCCACACATGGAGCAGGAGGCGGGGCCCTTCCTTCACTGAGGCTGTGACCACCAGGGCAGCCGGCTTGCAGTCACAGCCCTGGGAAGCTAAAGGCCATGGAGCACATCTCCGGGTACCAGGGAGGGCCTGTCCCCAGCAGAAATGGTGTTGCTGGGACCTGGAGCTGGCACTGGAGGACCAATCCAGGCCCTGTACCATCCAGGGGTCAGGGCAGATACCCGCCTTCTCCAGGCACCGCTTCTCTCTCTGTAAGCCTGGGTAGTAACACCGAGCTTAGGGATTCTTGAGAGCTTTAGGAGAAAGTTGAAGAATGGTGCATAGTCCATGCTCAGTTAGTGGGGACTGTCACTTTGCACAGACATAGGAGCTCCATGCCTTGCTTGCCCACAGATGGTGCCTTTCTGGTTCCTTCTGGCTTTGTGTGTGGCAGGGTGACGACGCTGGCTCTTTCTGCCACATTTAGAGCCTGAACTCTCCACACTCAGGAGAACTTGCCTTCTCTGTATGGAACTACAGAATGCCTTCTCTATGTAGGTCCAGTCTTGCCCAGAAATACTTCTTTGCAATAAATAAACCTGGAACATACATTGCAAATGATCATCTGGGAGACTGAGGGGCAGACCTGCTCAGGTGGCCCTTGTTGGGTCAAGGGAAGGGGCTGCGTAAGAGACAGGACCTGCAGGTTTCTACCAGGCAAACAGAAGCCTACGTGGTGGTGGGCAGGGCCTGATGAAGTGTGAGCTGTGAGTGTGAAGCCGGCCACATCAGTTCAGAAGCAGGCTTGTGTTGCTGGCCACCTTGCCTGGAAGAAGGCACATTGCTTAGGGACACAAGCCTGCCCTGGATCGGCCCCATGCCCGATGTCTCCCCACAGGGCCACCAGCTGGCCTGCCGGGTGCCTCTCAAACCAGAGGTGTTCTCCGGGGCTTCAAGGTGGCTCAGCCTGGTCCTAGGTCCCGGGAACTACCTCAGGGACCCTCGGGCTGGGCAGGTACAGTGATCAAGAGGCATGGGCCCAAACAGAGGCCAGCATCAGCCGCAGCGCAAGAGCCTGTTTTCTTTAAGGTGGAGGAGGCCAACATGGCCTTGATGGAAGGGGTGCTGCAGGGAGACCTGCAGCCGGAGGGACCAGAAGGTCAGGCCCAGGGCCGCGCTGGCCTTTCTGAGGAAGTGCCTCCGATGGACGGACTGCAGAGTGAGGCCGCCTGAGCCAGAAGCAGGCTGGAGGCAGTGACCTTGGCCTGGCAGCAGGAAGACCTGCTGGCTCCCCTCCCCCAAGCCCCAGGACCCGGCCCACAGTCTGTCTTCACTGTGACCCTGTTACTTACCTCAGGAACTGCCAGGGGCCTACATCCTGGGATGCCAGGCCCAGAGCTCCAGCTCAGCACACCAGTGTCTCCACACAGGCAGGAGGAAGGCCCTGGGACTGCAGGCGGGGTAGGCTCATGGAGGGCCAGGAGGAGGCAGAGCAAGAGCGTCCTCTGCAGAATTCTGGAGGCTCACTAAGACAGGATGGCCCCTTTCACACGAGTCCCCTGTGCAGGGCCCTCGGCTCCTTCCTGCCGCAGCCACTGCACACCCTGCCCTGGGCGCTCCCGTGTGCCAGGCACAGAATGACAGGGAGGAGGAAAGGACCCCGAGTGTCAGGAAGTCCCTGGGGTGCCCAGGCCTGGGTGCTCAGCTCAGACCTGAGGCAGGGATGTCTTCACTCCTCTCATGTATGTAGGGGCCGGGGTGAGCAGTGCTGCTCCCCTCAGGGGGCCAGGGAACCCAGTCGGAAACCTAAGGCGGGTCTGCCCTGTGGAGGGATAAGGCTGGAGCTTTTCATGGGCTCCAGGGTCAGGGGCTGAGCAGACCCCTGAGTGCCCGGGGCCCAGCCCCGCCTCCTCACTGGGGACCCTCAGAGTCACCAGGTGAGAATGTGGCCAAGGGGCGCACAGATGTGGTCAGAGTCAGAATTGCTCCTAGGACTCCCCTGGGATTAGGGTGCTGGGGAGTGGCCTTCTCTACCTGAGAGCAGGACACCACTGAGCCCTCCTCACACGAGGGATTTCCATGTCACCCTTGCAGAAAATTATGACTTGAAGGTTTCTGGACGAGGCTTTAATAATGCAAGGAACAAGAATGAAGTTATTTGTAGATTCAAGTTTAGTGACAAGAAATTCTTCGGTAAGTACCCCTGGGCCCACTGTGTGACCGTGTCCCACAGCACACTGCATTCGACTCAGCCCGCCAAGTCCTCCAAGCACTGCTGACCATTGGCTGGGGACGCTGGGAGACAGGGGCGGCTTGGGCAAGTGGAAGGAGGAACCTGGCTGTGGCCCCTCTTTTTCAATTGCCCAGAGGGAGGTCGTCCTCCTCCCCCCTCCCACGGGCCAGGACAGCTCCTTGGAGCAGGCCTTTGTCCCTGCCCAGGACGAGTTTGGACTCTGGGTCTGCCCTCACAGCTGCATTTCTGCACCCTCTCCTCAGCTTCCAGTTCCCTTGAGAGATGAGTAGTAAACCCCATGAGTGTGCGGGTGGGGATGGAGGCAGCTCTGGGACCTGAGTCTCTGCTAGGGGCACCGGTAACTTTCCCAGGAATGCGTGTTCCCCCTGGATGGACAGAAGATGCCCTCTGCTAGGCCTGGCCCTGCAGTGTGTCACAGTGCCCATCACACACATGGAGCAGATGCCTACGTGTGTCCTTGACAAAATGAGTGCTCTGTTCTCAGCTTCTTTTCTCTCTTCTGTAAAATGGGGCCAATATGAGGGTTGTCTAACTGAGCTTTGTACCATGTAGAACAGGAATGCAGGAAGGGCTTAATTTTAAAATAAAAGGGCAAATTAGTGAAAATACTCAGGCATCAGGCGGCTTCCATGATGGGAGCACTGAGGTGGGAATGCTCTTCCCCAGAGTGCTGGGACAGGCGGACGTTCTGCATCCTCCTCACTTCTCCCACTGAGCCCTCTGCACATGGGTTGGATGTGATTGTATTTAGATCCTGGTGTCTTATCCCAGGGCCATCTGGTACACACAGCACAGCTCCTCTCCCCAGCTCACTTCTTGGCCCTGTCTCCTCCTCCCACAGTGCACAGCATGGGCCTCACTCCACACCACACAGGGTGTAGTGGCCTCAGGGAGTTGGGTTTCCCTTGGTCTTTTCTTTCTCGGCAGAGGCTTGGACTGAGGAACTCCTTTACAGGCGGAGCTCACAGTTATTGAGCACTTAGCACACGGAGTGCCTTCTATATACTCTCTCAGTCACTTCTCTCAGGAGACCGATTGGTGCTCCATTTTATGGATCCGGAAGCAGAGGGAGAAGCCACTAACAAGTTTGCTCATAGCCAGCAGCTGTGCAGGGAAAGCTGGAAAGTGGACCCAGGGGATCTGAGGGCCTTGTCCGGGCATCAGCCTCCCTGAGGTGATGTTTCTTGAGAAAATGGGACATGACCTGTCCCTCAGGAAATGTCTTCAGGTGCTGCCGCTGTGGCCTGTGGGTGTAGTGGTTCCCACTCTGGAGATCACCAGTGTTTCCCTCTGAGGAGAACCAGGGCCAGGGTCTCAACCTGACGGCCAAGCTGGACCTGGTCAGAGTCTGGATCTGTCCCACAGGACTGTTTACTGTCTGGAGTTCTGGTGCACTGAGGAGGATTGCTGTAATTGTTTTTAATTATGTTGTCCTCTGATAAAATATCTAGAAAAACATTCAGAAAATGTAGAGAAGTATAAAGAAAAAATATACAAAAACCAGTGCTTCCATATGTTCTATACAATGTGTCTTTATGATGTAATATTTTTTGAAATATATTTTTTATTGATTAAGATATTAC
>NW_005361220.1:0-540 GCF_000412655.1 Myotis brandtii
AAAAATTCTGTCCACATTTATTTGCTCTTCGGCCTGGCCCTGCCCCCGCCCCCGGTGCCAGCACCTGCCCCCTCCTCGTCCCCACTCAGTCGCCAGTCTCTCATCTCCACAGACAACTGGTCAACCCAATCACTCTGACCTGCCACTAGAGACAAAGTCCGGCCCAGCCATCTGGTCAACCCTGTCTCTCATGGTCACCACTACTGCTGGAGACTAAGTCCGGCCCGGCCATCTGGTTGACCTGGCAACCATCAGTCCCTACCACCACCCTGTGCCAGCGGTTTTGGGAGTGCTGGTCGACCTGGCTCCTCGGAGGGGGAGGAAAAAAAGGGGAGGAGGGAGCCGGCCCTCGGCCCCCCTGGGAAAGAAGCTGAGTTCGCCACCACCCATCCCACTTCCCTGTCTCGGCCCAGGGCCCAAGGCTCTGGCGGGGTTCGGGAGAGGAGGCAACAGTCACCGTGCTGGGTGCAAAAGGAAAGTCATTTAAAATTTTTTAAAAAAAATATTTTTATCGCCCTGACCGGTTTGGCTCAGTGGATA
>NW_005361221.1:0-494 GCF_000412655.1 Myotis brandtii
TACAAACAAGTACTTATCAAGAATAACTTTAAACATAGACAATGCTCCAATCAAAATACATCAAGTGGCTGAATGAATAAGAAAACATGACCCAAAGATATGCTGTCTACAAGAGACCCACCTCAGAACTAGGGACTCACACAGACTGAAAGTGAAGAGAAAGAAAAAATATCTTTCAGGTAAATGGAAATGAAAAAAAGCTGAGTAGCAATACCTATAGCTGACACAAAAGACCTCAAAGTGAAGAACATAACAAGAGATAAGGAAGGCCACTTCATAATAATAAAGGGACTGATACAACAAGAGGCTATCACCCTGGTTAACATATATGCACCCAAAGCAGGAACACCCTAATACCTAATACATAAAACAACACACACACACACACACACACACACACACACACACACACAAAATAACCAAAAAACTCCTGGAAGATATCAAGGGATAGGTTGAAAACAATACAATCATAGTAGGGGATTTTAATACCCCAC
>NW_005361222.1:0-717 GCF_000412655.1 Myotis brandtii
CCACCTCAGACCCGCTGGCAAGCAGAAACTCTGGGGTGGGGCCAGCAAGCTGTTGAACAAGGCTTCCAGGTGGTTCTGCTGCACCTTGAGCTTTTAGAACCACTGTTACAACTGAACCCAGACCACAGGCGTCGCAAAGTGGAGAGACTTGAAGATCCGAAAGGGAGGAAAGAGAGTTCATCCTGATGTTAGAGGTGGGGGGTGTGGCTGTGGGCTGGGTCAAGGTTACCTGAGATGCTCACTAAGTCTTCTCCGGCTTCAGAGTTCTGTTCTAATAGTGCCACCAACTTTAAAATGACAACTAAAAGGGGTGCATACAGGAGAGATTTGGTTTTTAATGATATTCTGGAGAGACCAACCTAATAGGAAAAGTCTCGGTGAACTGTCACTTTAAAAGAGAGAACCTCATCTTTACAGAACTGCCTGGGATATTGGCAAAATGGAGAGCATGTGCTGATCCAGACGCCTAGTCCTCTCAGCCTGCTTCCTTTTATACCTGAGTGCTCTGAGGCCAAACTTGGCTTTCCGACCACAGGGTCTTCGGCTGGGGAACGCTCAGCTGCCAGTTACCCTGGGCTGGAAACTCTCAGCAAGCACGCGTTGGCAGTGGAAGAGGAACTCCCCACGTCTCTCTAGACTTGAGTGATGACCCCCCTGGCAGGACAGTGATATCACAGTCAGAATCGCTCAGTGCATCCTCCTCAGTCTGAGGAACAC
>NW_005361223.1:0-722 GCF_000412655.1 Myotis brandtii
TTGTAGTGTCGCCCCACACACCAAAAGGTGGAGGGTTTGATTACTGGTCAGGGCGCATACCTAGGTTGTGCAGGTGGTCTGCAGGTGAATGGTGATGCTGAGATGAGTTCGGCAAGCAGGATTGAGCTAAGAGAAGCAGAGGGCTACCGCTCGCTCACGCGTGTAGCGAAACCTCCAAGGCTCTCATGGCTTTTATTTGGGGAGTATAGCAAGTAACAATGGAGTACAGCAAGTGACAATGGTAAACAGGCATGCCTATGAGATCATCTCAGCTAAGTTATACATTAAACTATTAATTTCCTATATTATACAAAGACCCTTTCCACCTGCAGTCAACCTGCAGCAGTATACCCTCCCTTAAACTTTCCATGCCCTCGTGGACCCAAGGAAACTCTGCCTCGGAACAATAAATCTTGTGTGCAAGACTTTGTTCTGACGTGGCCCGCTTGCAGGCCCCCGCCTTTTCTTGGCAGAACGTCCTCTTCTAGTTAACTTCATTTCACTTGACCGGCTACAGGTTGTGGGTTCTGTCTCCAGTCAGGGCACAACCAATCAATGTTTCTCTTTCACACTGATGTTACTCACTCTCTCTCTCTCTCTCTCTCTCTCTTTCTCTTCCTTCCTCTCTCTTTAGAAAACAAACCTACCAAACAAAAAAGCATGTCCCCAGGTGAGAATTAAAAACAAAAAGATAAAAGCAATAGAATTGATTTAATCATTTG
>NW_005361224.1:0-851 GCF_000412655.1 Myotis brandtii
ATAACAAGATTTTTATAAATTCAACTTAATTACCCCTACTCTTTCCCTCGTCTTTACTACCAAATCCTAGTTCTGACTGAGTGTCATCTATATCACCAATGATAGAAACAGGTCTCACAAGTGATTCTAGAAAATGAAATAGAAATGAGGGCAGTGCAGCTGCTACATGCCCAGCACAAAACTCCCCTGAAGAATAAGACCAAGGAGCTCTATCTGTATCTCTCTAATTCATGATTCTGGTTCCCAGGGACCCACACAGAAGCTCAACTGTCCACGATCACTTGGTCCACTGGCTCCAGGCTCACACTCTGTTCTTACTTTGTCCTCTGTTTACTTTGTAGAGGAAATAGTGTCAGATGAAATTTTCCATCTCCTGAACATAAACTTCCTACACTATTACTTCTTTCACAGGTTGTGAGGGTTGATTTCTCTTGCTTTTCATTACTGGTGAAAGTCAAAGGCATCTCTCAGTTTAAACCTTCTCTTTTTATATGTACAACAATTTCCTCTCTTGGGTCTTTCTACAGGTCTCCTGCAGCAGGTGGGTCCAGTGGGGAGGGCACAGGCCCAGGTGTGGAGAGTAATTTTTCACAGATAACACCCTTGGACACGTCACACTCTGAGACCATGTCCTTTATGACAGAATACAGCCCCAGAGCTCCCTATATAGGAGGAAGAAATGCAAATAGGGTCCCTTCTGCTCATGAAAAACCAGCCCAGCCCTAGCCCTGTAGCTCTGGGACAGGAGCCCAGCCCCGGCATCCCCAGGTTAACATTCTTTCATCAAGACTGAACACAGACCACTCACCATGCTGTTTGTGTTCAGCTGGGTTTTCCTTGTGACTCTTTTA
>NW_005361225.1:0-1342 GCF_000412655.1 Myotis brandtii
GTTGATTGAGGTCATTTTCCCCCTTGCAGTTTCTAGTTAAAATCTATTTAAACAGACTTGATTACCATCTACTACCTAGGAAGCAAAATTTACTGTCTCCATGTAGATCGCAAAATAAGGCATTTTTCTCATCAATAAAATTTCATTCTTTCAGCATGAGTAATTTTGTCAACAACGTTTTGAGGCAGTAACAGTTTATAACAAATTGAGTGAATTATTGTTTCAGGTACTGTGCTGTGTCATACACAGATTTCATTTTTATCTTTGCAACAACTCTATACAGTAGGTACTATAATGACACAGATGAGAACACTGAGGTATAGAGAGATCAGGTAACTTGACCAGTAAAACCCAAAAGTGGCTGAGTCTGAGTCTCATTTCAAATCCATGAGCCATGCCCTTTAACCATTACACTCCACTCAGTATTGTGCTAGAGCCTGCTCTTACCGGCTCACAAATTTTCAGGAATTTTGTAAGCTGGTTGTTCAACATGTTCATTATTAAAAATTAAATTATATAATCTTAAAAGTGAATAAATTACATTACAACCAAAGGTAATACATACTCTAAATTCATCACTCCTCAATTATTTACTACACTTTACTGTTCTGACTCTTGACATTATTTATGTCTTTTGGGTCTTTCTGGTAATAGTGTATTACTGTATGTTTCTCCTCAGCTCTGCTTTAGTGGCATCACATTAGCAGCTGAAATCAGCCATAAATGGAGAATTTATGCCACAGAAATTGGCCGATAGTATAAATCACAGTTTTGTTTTCTTTGATTGAGAGCCAGTTGTTAAACATTTATCAGCACAACACTGACCACATTGGTGGTGGTGGTCTTGTCAGAATGTGTTAGATTATGCAGATGAAAATCTATTTAAACAGATTTGATGTAGATATTTTCAAAGATGGAAGAATTGTCCCTGTCAACTATGTTAGTTGATTCATATCTTCACTAATTGTCAGCATTGCAAAGTTTTCAGTCCCCATATGGATTGCTGGATATAATAGGTCATGCGCTGTCCCTGTCCCCTCCCTTTGTAGCTTTTGTTACCTTAAGGACTTTAGTTTTCCATTTTTATTTTTAAGTACCAACCTTACTGGCCTAAAAATGTAAGCTTTTAACACTGCTCTCTCTGTTCTGTATCCTTCAGATGAAAAGTGGAGTTGGGTTGCGGCAGAGGAGAGAAATTCAGAAGGGGAATATTGGAGTAATGACTGCAGTGGGAGAAGGGGGAACTTATTTTCCGGGCCACAGGTGCTGGCGCCCTGGACCACAGGGCAGGCAGCTTTTCTGGATGGCTGCGGCCTGGGATCACGGGGCAGGCGGCTTCTTC
>NW_005361226.1:0-487 GCF_000412655.1 Myotis brandtii
TTTTTTTGGTGTGATGGTAAATGGGATTGCTTTTTTCCTCTCTCTTTCTGTAAGTTCACCTTTGGTGTGTAGACATGTCATATATTTCTTTGTCTTAATTTTGTATCCTGCTACGTTGCCAAATTCATTTATTAAGTCTAATAATTTTTTGATGGAACCTTATGGTTTTCTATGTACAGTATCATGTCATCTGTGAATAAGGACATTTTTATTTCTTCTTTTCCAATTTGGATGCCTTTTATTTCTTCTTCTTGTCTGATCACAATGGCTAGTACATCCAGTACTATATCGAACAGGAATGGTGAGAGTGGGCATCCCTGTCTTGTTCCTGTTCTTAGGGGAAATGGTTTTAGTTTATGACCATTGATTATGATGTTGGCTGTGGGTTTGTCATATATGGCTTTTATTATGTTGAGGAATGATCCTTTTGAGAGTTTTATCAGGAAAGGTTGCTGGATTTTGTCAAATGCTTTTTCTGCATCAATTG
>NW_005361227.1:0-8013 GCF_000412655.1 Myotis brandtii
GGCCATCTTGTGGCAGCCATCTTGTGACGATGTTGCGCAAGGGCCTGATGCCACCTAGTCTTTTATTATATAGGACTAGAGGCCCGGTGTATGAAAATTCATGCACTGGCGGGGGTTCCCTCAGCCTGGCCTGCCCCCTCTCACCTTCTGGGAGCCCTCAGGGGATGTCCTACTGACTGCTTAAGCTGCAGTCTGGCCTTCCTCTCTGGGAGGCAACCGGGAGGATCAGGAGAAGGTGCTGCCACCATCACCCCGCTGCTGCTGCCAAAGCCAGCCACTGGGGCTGCTGACCTTTGGCCCTTGCTTCTTAGCGCTGGCCCTGCCCCTCACCCACTTGTGTGTAGGGGGGCAATCTGGGGCCAGGCAGGCTGGGAGAGGGGCTTTGGGAGTTTGAGGCACCATGGTCACGCCCCTTCCAGCCTCTATGGAGGGTCCAGGACAGCCTCTCCTAGTGCTGCCTCTGTGGAAGGAGGGGCTGCAATTGGCATGGACCTGCCTCTCCCAGTGCCTGACTCTGTGGACAGAGAGGCCGTGTGGCATGGGTGGGACTGCCCAGGCCCACCGGGGCCGGCCCTCCTCTCCTGTGCCACTGGCCCTTGGCCCTCACAGCTGCTGCGGCTTTGTCTGGAAAGACATCTGGAAGACATCCAGTCTAATTAGCATATTACCCTTTTATTAGTATAGATAGATGAATGATCTGTATTTTAAAAGTTTAATGCAGCCGAAACCGGTTTGGCTCAGTGGATAGAGCGTCGGCCTGCGGACTGAAAGGTCCCAGGTTCGATTCCGGTCAAGGGCATGTACCTGGGTTGCGGGCACATCCCCAGTAGGAGATGTGCAGGAGGCAGCTGATCGATGTTTCTCTCTCATCAATGTTTCTAACTCTCTATCTCTCTCTCTTCCTCTCTGTAAAAAATCAATAAAATATATTAAAAAAAAAAGTTTAATGGAAATTTAATGTGAAAGTTTCTGGGCCTTGTGTTTTTGGGGAGATAATTCTTTCATAACTAATTTTCTATGGAAATTTTCCCTTTACATTTTCTAACTCTAAAGGGAACAAATTTGTAACCTGTATTTCCTAATAAATTAACTATGTCATCTAGATTTTTATATTTATTTGCAAAGATGGCTGGAAATTTGTCTCTCACATTTCAAATAAAAAATCTTTAGTTTCAATGGTCATTTCCTCATTGTCCTTTTATATTTTTTGCGTGTATTTTTGCTTTCTTTTCTTCCTTGATCAGATTGGCTATTGGTTTGTATCTTTTGTTATATTATTTATAAATGCAGTATTTTAATTTACTAATTCTGTTTTTTTTCTACACTGTATTTCATTAATTCCTGCTTTTATTTGTATGATTTTCTTTTTTTCATTTTTTGAAATGGGAATTTAATTCACTTAATTTTACTTAAAGAATTTTTCCTGATAGAAGTGTTTAATATTTTGAAAGTTCTGGTCACAGCTTTAAATGCATCCTTAGATATGATATGTAGTGTTTTTCATTGCCATTATTTTTTGAGAATTACAATTTTAGTTTGTGTTTTTCCTTTTAACTGAAAGTTGTCTGAGGTGTTTTTCTTTTAATTTTCAGTTAAAGCACCTTTTTAAAATTTTATTAGTAATTTCTAGTTTTATTGCACTACAATCAAAGTGTATTGTTTATAAGATTACAACTATGGAAATGGCTGATATATTCTTTCTGACATAATATATGATTTATTTTTGTAAATGTACTTAAGTAGAAGATGTATTCTCTACATTAGTAGTATGTTAACTATTTATCTCCTTATTTTTTGGTAGTATTAAAATCTCATATTAATAGTTTGTTTCTATGTCTCTTTATATCTCAGATACAATTTCTTCATAAATTAGATTGCTGTGGGTTTGGATTCATAAATCATAATAAGAGTTATAAATTAATTGTACGTTATGAACTTTAGTATTCAAATATCTTCTTTCATATATAAGGCTTTTTTACTTGAATTCCACTTTGTTTAATACAAGAGTTGCTATCCATACTGTTTCCATTTTCCTGCTATAGCTTTTTATATCTTTTAATTCTTTACTTTTCTGAGTTAACTTTTCTTTGGATGTGATTCATGTATAGCACATAGTTAGATATTGCTTTGTAAGCCAAATTCAATTTTTTAAAAAATAGGTGAATAAAGCCTATTCACTTTTGTTGATAAAATTAATATATTTGATCTCAAACTTCTCGTAATATTTCATAATTCAGTGTATTTTGTTACACTTGTTATGTTTGTTCCTCAAAATATGTTTATTTTCACTTTAATTAAATAAATAGATTATTTCTTTATCCAA
Organism: Myotis brandtii; assembly: GCF_000412655.1. Lineage (NCBI taxonomy): Eukaryota > Metazoa > Chordata > Mammalia > Chiroptera > Vespertilionidae > Myotis > Myotis brandtii. Next base: position 2,324 of record NW_005361227.1, read on the forward strand.
AAAGAATAATTTTAGTCAAATACATACTTTATGTGATAAATTTTTGAAAAATGTAGCCTTTGTGCACATATACCAATTTCTTCTCAATAAATATTATATAAGAAAAATGTTTGATTACTCTAAGTAAATTATATTATATAGTATATAATTTCCAGCTTACTTAATATTTAATATGACCACAAAATAGTAAACTCATTTTCTAAAATTCTTGATAAGTAAAATATTTAAAAATACAAATAATGAAATAGTTATAATTCAAAAAGTAGTGCACACTTAGCCATTATACAATGGCACTGAAGCAAAACTATTTCTTATTTAAATGTACTCTGTCATAAAAGTGATTATAACTTTTGTACATTGTCATGCAGAGGACCTTAGGAAAGCTAAAACTTCTTGGATCAATTTTTTTTTTAATATTTAGGATCCTAAGTAATTCACCACAGAGACAACTGAGTAATTTTATGATTCAGCCTAAAAGTTATTTCATTTTTGAAACTTAATATTTTGTGTTTAGGGAAGTATACATCTTCTAACTGTATGACATTATCAGTTTATGAAATGCCCTATATTTACAAAACACTGATTTGTTTTGTAAATTATGTTCAAAGTTATTCTAAAAAACAAACAACAAAACAAACAAAAACACTTTGCTAATTTGAAGAGATATAAGCACTCCTTTGTTCATTGCAGCATTATTTATAACAGCCAAGATATGGAAGCAATCTAAATGTCCATTGATAGATGAATTAATAAAGAATATATATGAATGAAATCTTGCCATGTACAACATGGATAGAACTAAAGGATATTTTGCTAAGTAAAGTGCCAGACAGTGAAAGTCAAATACAATATGGTTTCACTTATAAGTGGACTCTAAAAGAACAAAACAAACAAAACAGAAACAGAATCACAGACACAGGAAACAAACTGGTGGTTACCAGAGAAAGAAAGGGCTGGGGGAGCATGAAAAAAGATGAAGGGGATTAAGAGGTACAAACTTCCAGCCCTAGCTGGTTTGGCTCAGTGGGTGGAGTGTCAGCCTGCAGACTGAAGGGTGACAAGGGATAAATGTAAAGGGGAATAAGAGGTACAAACCTCCAGTTATAAAGTAAATAAGCCATGAATGTGAACAACATAAGAAAGATAGTCAACAATATTGTAATAACTTTGTATGGTGACAGATGGTAACTATACTCATTATAGGGATCATTTTGCAATGTGTTTATATATTGAATTACTATTATGTACACCTAAAATTAATAGGATATAGTATGTCAATTTTACATCAATTAAAAAAAGCATCCTAAAAAAAAGCTAGAGTCTCCAGCTATAAAGAAAATAATAAGAAGTAATAACTATATTCATTTAATCCTAAATAATAGCTATATTAACTTAATTTAAACACATGTTGACATACTGTAGATAAAAATAAATGTCATGCCCTAGCCAGTTTGGCTTGGTGGATAGAGCGTCGGCCTGCGGACTGAAGGGTCCCAGGTTTGATTCTGGTCAAGGGCACATGCCTGGGCTGTGGGCTCGATCCCCAGTGGGGTATGTGCAGGAGGCAGCCAATCAATGATTCTATCTCATCATTGATGTTTCTATATCTCTCCCCCTTTTCCTCCCTCTCTGAAATCAATAAAAAATATATTTTAAAAAATAAATAAATTTCATGAGTTTGATACTTCCTTTTATATAGGGCAGTCAAATTTTCCAAAGAGCAATGTAGGCACACAAAGATTGTACATGTACAGTCTTGTTCTTTGGGGAAAGGGAAAATATTAGAATGTCTATTCACTTTGAGTATAGTCTTTTAATTTTATATTTTTCATGTTATAATGTATATAGACATAAATATAGTCTAAAATATCACTGTTCAATAGAATTTTCTGCAATGATTGAAATATCCTATAAAAGAAAATGATAACTACTAGCTATATGTGGCTTCTCATCAGTTGAAATGTCTATAGTGCAAATGAAGAGTTGAATTTTAAAGTTTATTTAGTTTTAATTAGTTTAAATTTAGCTACCTATGGATAGTGATTACTCAATTGGACAATATATATACATACATATATTTATTTATAGTTAGAGTTTAGGTATATATAACCACTTGTATATTGCAAAGTAGTAATGATTCATTTCTTACTCTCTTCTTATGCACCATGTCTTCCAGTGCTGATTTAAGATTTATTCTACCCAAAATAGAAAAGATAAATAAACACCAGTAGTCCTGATTTCTAAACTACCTATGGAGACCACTTTTTCTGTTACATTGAGATTTATTTTTAACCTTTGTAATGTGGTACAATTATATAATACGTGAAAACAGCCACTGCCTGATGAACTAGTCTGTTAATTGAAATACAGAGCCAATGTCAAAGCCAGAAGTATACACATGCTGAGATTGTTTGCAACAATGTCATTCTCAGTGTTCTGGCTTCCAGTTTTCATTTTGCACCTTTCAAATTCTGTTGGGATTAGTGGTTGGGGGAAAGCTACCCAATAAATGGTACTATTAACTCAAAGTGTGGAATCAGGCAGAGAGGAGAGGAAACATTAATTTTTAATTTTACTTTATATGGATTTTGGTTACATCTTTTTCAGCAAGAAACAAGAAATAACAAAAAGTTGTCTTTGTACTTCCTCTTTCCAAGATAGTAAGCTTAATGGGCAGCAATTCAAGTATCTATCAAATATTTATCTTGTAAACCTATAAATGCATCTTCCTTTTTATACCCTAACACATTTTTGGGGACATAATCCTGAAAAATAACATAGGAAATAACTTGTTAAAGACAAATAATTATAATAAAATGCTATTATTTTTACTTACTATATATGATGAATAGATACCCAGAATCTCTTGAGCTATGTGACTTTGTGGAATGGCATACATGTGGTTGCATACTAAGTCTAGGCCTTACTATATGATATTAAAATTTCAAATAAAATAACAATTATAATTGTCCCAATATCATAATAAATATATTAAAAGTATGGGACTACTCTCAATGTAGTCATGTTGGTTTCATTTGGGAATATTTTATATGACTTTATACCATTTTATAAAGTGACATATATTAATATGGTGTTCTGATAATTTAACTCAAGAAATATCCCAACAAATCAAACTTCAAGTACAAATAGAACATTATTGTCTTTAAATTAAGAGTAGAACATACATCAAAGTGATATTGCTTCTTCCCACCCCGCCCAAGTGTCTCTTTAGTAGTTAGCATTGTGTGTTAATGTGTGGGTGTGGGAAAGAGAATCATTTCATTATGAATATTGTTTTTCTTATTTGAAATTTTTCTTCTGTTGTGCATTGTTTTATTTAATTTAGAAGCAGGTTCATTTCTGCCTGAAATCAATATAAATCTAAACTTTGGCAATATCTAAAGGACAATCAAATTGATGGATACATATTCACTAAACAAAAAAGGGAACTTAGAAAGTAAAGCACTAATTTCATTTTTACAAAATACAGCTTCTATCAGAATTATAACATACAAGGATTTCCAAAACTATATAATATACAAGGATTTCTAAAATTATATGAGGAAACACTAACAAATTATTTCCCAAAACCCTGTGCTAAATAGAAGTCTCAACAAATTCTCTTGTGATTGGAGCCTGCTTCTCCATCCCTAGTAGTTCCATCTCCCCAGCTTGGTTTTCACTTTTGCCCCACATATCACTTGCATTTTATATAAATAAAGCTTAATTGAGTGAAATATATATATATATAATTTTTTGCATTTTACATGCATTTAAAAAAGTTATAGAGCTTGTATTGGTATCTTTTGAATCTATTTTCCATGGGAATAGTCTGTGGCAAACAAAGGAAATACTAGGCATCCAAATTGGAAAGGAAGAAGTAAAACTGTCATTATTTGCAGAACACATGATATTGTACATAGAAAACCCTAAAGACTCCATCAAAAAACTACTAGATTTAATAAATGAATTTGGCTACATAGCAGGATACAAAATTAGCACCCAGAAATCTATGGCATTTTTATACACCAATAATGAACTCTCAGAAAGAGAAACTAAAAAAAAATCCCATTTAAAATTGCAACAACAAAAAATTAAGATAATTAGGAATAAACTTAAACAAGGAGATAAACAACCTGTACTCTAAAAACTACAGGATATTAGAAAAAAAGTGATTGAGAAAGATATAAACAACTGGAAGAATATACTGTGTTTTTCATTTTAATGATTTTGGTGCAATCAACATCATTAAAATGTCCATACTACCCAAAACAATCTATATATTCAATGCAATCCCTATTAAAATACCAATGGCACATTTCACAGACCCAGAACAAACTCTCCAAAAATATATATAGAATTGAAATAGACCCTGAATAGCCACAGCAATCTTGAGCATATAATGGAGTTAAGACAGTCTCTTCAAAAAATGGCATTGGGAAAAATGGACAGATACATGCAAAAAGTGAAACTAGACCACCAATTTACACCAAACACAAAAATAAACTGAAAATAGTTAAAAGACTTAAATGTTAGATGCAAACCATAAAGATCTTAGAAGACATAAGCAGAAAAATCTCAGACATCTCTTGTAGCAATATGTTTACCGATACAGCTCCTAGGACAATGGAAACTAAGGAGAAAATAAACAAATGGGACTACATCAAAGTAAAAAGCTTCTGAACAGCAAAAGAAGCCATCAATAAAACAACAAGAGAGTCCACTGCATGGGAGAACATATTTGCCAATGATACATCCAATAAGGAGTTAAAGTCCAAAATTTATAGGGAACTCATACAACTTAACAAAAGTAAGATAAACAACCCAACTTAAAAATGGGAAAAGGATCTAAATAGACACTTCTCCAAAGTGGACATACAGAAGGTGAAGAGACATATGAAAAAATTCTCAAAGTCACTAATCATCAGAGAAATGCAATGAGATATCACCTCATACCTGTCAGAATGGCTATCATCAATAAATCAACAAAGGACAAGTGTTGATGTGGATGTGGAGAAAAGGGAACCCTCATACACTGTTGAAGAGAATGCAGAATGGTTCAACCTCTGTGAAAAGCAGTATGGAGTTTCCTCAAAAAACTAAAAATGAAACTCCCATTTGACCCAGTAATCCCACTTTTAGGAATCTATTCTAAGAAATTAGAAACACCAATCAGAAAGAATATATGCACCCCTATGTTCATAGCAGCACAATTTACAATAGCTAAGATTTGGAAACAGCCCAAGTGCCCATTATCAGATGAGTGAATAAAAAGCAGTGGCACATCTACACAATGGAATATTACAGAGCTGTAAAAAAAAAGAAAGAAAGAATTATCACCATTTGCAACAGCATGGATGAACCTGGAGAGCATTATTCTAAGCGGAATAAGCCAGTCAGAGAACGATAAACATCACATTACGTCACTCATATGTGGAATCTAATGAACATAAACTGGTGAACAAAAATAGACCAAGAGACATAGAAACATCAAACAGCCCGTCAAACCTCAGAAGGAAGGCAGGGGTGAGTGGGTGGGTGGGAATAGATCAACCAATGAACTTATATGCATATATGCATAACCCATTGACAGGGCAATAATGTAGTGAAGGCCTGGGATGGGAGGTGGCAGGCTGGGAGAGGTCAATGGGGGCAAAAAGGGACATATGTAATACTTTCAACAATAAAGA
>NW_005361228.1:0-961 GCF_000412655.1 Myotis brandtii
CACCTGCAGTATCTTTTGTCTGACACCATCTAATTTAATTTCTGACTCAGTCAATATTTCCTCCATATCAGGAGCACTTGTAATCCTATAGAGAGGAAAATTATCATTTACTTTGTACAGTTACATCCCGACTAAGTTTCACAAGTCTCTCATATTTGTCATGTCTTGCATCAAGTTCCTGCTGAAATGTTTTTAAGGCCACCATCACGGGTGACGATGCATTAATATCCTACCTTTCTCTCCTCTGGTTGTGGGGAAAATGGTCATGCTTCCTTTTCCTGAACCCTCCCAATCCTTCTTTGTTGCTCACGTCATCACAGCCTACAGTGAGTCGCATAGAGACAGAGGGTCTTGGACCTGGTGGAGTGCGTGAATCGGGGGATGGGGGGGGAACGAGCCTGCCAGGGCCCTTTGACAAGTCAAAGGAGCTGAGCTGGAAGCTGCTTCCGGCTTTTGCAGCGCCTTCTTGAGTCCAGGTGATTTTTATTAACGCAGGGGACAGTGGAACAAAGGAAGGACTCAGGGTAGTAGAAGCAACAGGAGAGAGCCTAGGCCAGGGGTGGGCAAACTTTTTGACTAGAGGGCCACAATGGGTTCTTAAACTGGACCGGAGGGCCGGAACAAAAGCATGGATGGAGTGTTTGTGTGAACTAATATAAATTCAAAATAAACATCATTACATAAAAGGGTTCGGTCTTTTTTTTTTTTTAGTTTTATTCATTTCAAACAGGCCGGCGGCTGGCCTAGGCCCTAGGCGGTGCTCTGCTTTGACTCTCTGGAAAGATTATAGGAAAGAAGTGAGCCAAGGTGGGACTGCTTAGCTCACTGGAGAGTCAGAGAAAAGGGACCTTGGATGATACAGGAGGGGGTCAGCCTGGAAGGAGCTGCTGCTGCCTGCTGCTTCCCTGGTTGCAAGTCTCTGTGGGGACCCACAGAGTTTAGGAGAAAGAAAGGCCCCGAG
>NW_005361229.1:0-1080 GCF_000412655.1 Myotis brandtii
TTCTTTACAGGTTTCAATGGTTTTTTTATGTTAACACCTCCAACACCCCCTTGCTCTCCCCCTGGGCCTTCCCAGCAGCTTTGCCAGAGGGTCACACCCCACAGTCCAGGCACTCACTTCCCCTGTCTCACGGAAGCCACTGCCCCTCCCTAGTCACTGCTCCTCCCCCAGCCCAGCCCAGCCACTGAATCACTGTCCATTTCACAAGACCTCCCATATATAAGTGGTTCTATTTGGCCTGTGGGTTCAGGCTGGAGTGAATGTGAGAGGATGTGGGACCCACAGGGAGGCCAGTGCTCCCCTCCTTTCTGTAGACTGGATTCATTGCCCCAAGGAGGCCACCAGGGACACCCCGTGAAGCTATGGGTGTGAGCTGAGTCCTGCTGGTGCAACATTTCTGGTGTCAGGATCAATCCCCCTGCATTTGTTTTCTTTCTTTTTCTGCTTTTATTAAGACACTAGAGGCCCGGTGCCCGAGATTCATGCACGATGGGGTCCCTAGGCTTGGTGGGCGATCAGGGCCAGGCCGATAAAGGCCCTGAGCCCCCTGTGGGGTCTGCTGAGGGGGCGGCGGGTGCAGAAGGAACAGACGCCAGACCCAATGCTGACCTCTGCACCCCGCTATCCCATGGTTCCTCGCCTCCCCCACCCCTCCTTCCCTCTGAGCAGTGCTGCCAAGGGGGAGGAGGCAGGGTGAGGGAGGGGCAGGGAGAGGATTCCATACCCAGTTTGGAATGTGCAGGAGGCAACCAATCAATGATTCTCCATCATCATTGATGTTTCTATTTCTATTCCCTCTCTAAAATCAATCAAATATATATTTTTAAATGCAAAGTTTTTAGAGGAAGACAGGTAGGGCAAAGGAGCTATTGACAGGGGGGCATTTGAGATCTTGCCCACATTTCAGATAGGATAACATCAGGTGGTCCTCAGGGGGTGACAGGTGAGGAGTGGGAGTGGGTGGAGCAGGGCACTGCGGCTGAGGAACGGGCTGTAATGACTGGGAAGGGCTGTGACAGTGACATGGAGCGTGTGCTGGGCCCTCGCCGGGACCATTCATCCCCAAGAGGTTTCGATTCC
>NW_005361229.1:5058-5600 GCF_000412655.1 Myotis brandtii
GTCTGCAGGCCGACGCTCTATCCACTGAGCCAAGCTGGTTAGGGCTCTCTGGTGCTTTTAAAACACCATGCTCATGGACTGGTGAGGACGCAATCTGATCCTCAGAAGGTTGATAAACCTGCCCGAGGTCGCACAGCAAGTCGTCAGTGGCCCAGGACTACCCTGGCTCCTCAGGGCCTCCTGACTGACAGGTTAAGGGTGGCAGCTAATACTCACCAGATATCCTCCCGCTGGTCTGGGCCAGGCAGCCTTGTTGGATTCTCGATCCATTGCTGCTGGCTCTTTTTCAGTAAACTGTGACTTATATGTGCCGGTTTGATGGACTTTTGGATGTGACTTGGTTTTTACTCACACAATTAATGAGCTGCAGGAGATTCCCAGCTGTGCAGCGGCTCCAGAGCCAGAACAGCGCCCCATCCTGCACCCGCCACCACCGCCTTCTTCTCCGCCTCCGCCTCCTCCCCGCCTAACGCGCAGGGGCGGGGGCGGAGCCTGCGGCGGGGGGGGCGGAGCCTGCGGCGGGGGAGGCGGAGGGAGAAAGG
>NW_005361229.1:5763-10498 GCF_000412655.1 Myotis brandtii
GTGCAAAGGGTGGGCAGAGCTTGGTACGGGCTGCTGGCCCAGGGCAGGGGTGGCAGGTTCAGGGAAAGATGTGACTCTAGAGAGGGCAGGGCTGGAGATGGGGAGAGAGTGGGGTTCTGTACCCCAGATCGGACCCAGGGTTTCCTCAGGCACTGGGACCAACACTCGCCCTTTTCTGCAGGCTGCCTATGTGATGGGACCAAGAAGGCCCTAGTGGTGTGGACCATCTCAGTGACTCTGCCTTTTGCTTGGCTGCCTCTGCATGACCTGCTGCTCATTATTAGAACCCCAGGAGTTCAAACCTTCAGAGACCAGGGTCAGATCAGGATGAGATGGTAGATGCAGCATCTCATGTCCATTGCATTGCTGATTATCCTCTCCGGTGCTTTTTATTTTTATTTTTTTATAGAACGAACTCTTTTTTTATATATATATTTTGATTTTTTTACAGAGAGGAAGGGAGAGGGATAGAGAGTTAGAAACATCGATGAGAGAGAAACATCGACCAGCTGCCTCCTGCACACCCGCTGGGGATGTGCCCACAATCAAGGTACATACCCGTGACCAGACCAGAATCGAACCTGGGACCCTTCAGTCTGCAGGCCGACGCTCTATCCACTGAGCCAAGCTGGTTAGGGCTCTCTGGTGCTTTTAAAACACCATGCTCATGGACTGGTGAGGACGCAATCTGATCCTCAGAAGGTTGATAAACCTGCCCGAGGTCGCACAGCAAGTCGTCAGTGGCCCAGGACTACCCTGGCTCCTCAGGGCCTCCTGACTGACAGGTTAAGGGTGGCAGCTAATACTCACCAGATATCCTCCCGCTGGTCTGGGCCAGGCAGCCTTGTTGGATTCTCGATCCATTGCTGCTGGCTCTTTTTCAGTAAACTGTGACTTATATGTGCCGGTTCGATGGACTTTTGGATGTGACTTGGTTTTTACTCACACAATTAATGAGCTGCAGGAGATTCCCAGCTGTGCAGCGGCTCCAGAGCCAGAACAGCGCCCCATCCTGCACCCGCCACCACCGCCTTCTTCTCCGCCTCCGCCTCCTCCCCGCCTAACGCGCAGGGGCGGGGGCGGAGCCTGCGGCGGGGGGGGCGGAGCCTGCGGCGGGGGAGGCGGAGGGAGAAAGGACCCCGTGAAGCTATGGGGTGTGAGCTAGTCCTGCTGGTGCAACATTTCTGGTGTCAGGATCAATCCCCCTGCATTTGTTTTCTTTCTTTTTCTATTATTGCTGAGACACTAGAGGCCCGGTGCACGAAATTCATGCACAATGGGGTCCCTAGGCCTGGTGGGCAATCAGGGCCAATCAGGGCCCAAAGGCCCCTGCAGAGTTGGGAGAGGAGGTGAAGGTAGCCAGGCGGGTGCAGAAGGAACAGAAGCCAGACCCAATGCTGCCCTAGGCGCACTGCCACCCCATGGTTCCCCAACTTCCCCACCCTCCTCCTTCCCTCGGAGAGGTGCTGCCTCGGGGGAGGGGCAGGGAGAGGTTTCAATACCCAGTTTCGAATGTGCAGGAGGCAGCCAATCAATGATTCTCCATCATCATTGATGTTTCTATCTCTATTCCCTCTCTGAAATCAATCAAATATATATTTTTAAATGCAAAGTTTTTAGAGGAAGACAGGTAGGGCAAGGGAGCTATTGACAGGGGGGCATTTGCGATCTTGCCCACATTTAAGATAGGATCACATCAGGTGGTCCTCAGGGGGTGACAGGTGAGGACTGGCAGTGGGTGGGGCAGGGCACTGGGGCTGAGGAACCGGCTGTAATGACTGGGAAGGGCTGTGACAGTGACACGGAGCGTGTGCTGGGCCATCGCTGGGACCATTCATCCCCAAGAGGTTTCGATTCCGGAAGGAGGAGCGGGCCTTTCTTAGCCCTAAAGGTGGGCAGCTGCAGGAGTGGGCTGCCTGCTCCCCTGCAAATGTAAACACACAGTGTGTCAGTCAGCAGCCAAGTCAATGCCCAGCCAGGCCTGGTAGCTGTGTGCTGCCACTCTGTGCAGAGGCCGAAGCCACGCCCCCAAGAAAATAGTAAGGGAAGGAGTGGGCAGGGAGCTAGAAGCTGGAAGTGGGAGGGAGCTGCATCTGCCTTGGAGCTGGGTGGGGAGCAGCTGTCTGTTGCTTTGGAGTTTGAGGGGCCGCGCTTCCTGTGGGGCATGGTCACTGATGAATCCCTGCACACGGCAGGGGCAGTATTCACGTTCAGGTGAGAGCAGCATGCTGGCGCCATGTGATGTGTCCAGGGGAAGGGGAGTATCTAGGGGGCTAAGAGGAGAGTGGCCTGGGTCTAAGCCCAGGAAGAGGTGGAAGGCCTTGCAGACCCAACTCGAAAGGCTGGAGTTCACAGAAAGTGGCTCTGAAAGGCCCAGTAGGGGGGGAGGCAAACCTTAAGGTTAGAAGGAGGCCTGGGATTCCTGGCTGAGCCCTGGTGTAATCACCTGACAGCCAGCCTCCTCCACACGCCAGATCCTGAGCCACTGAGGGGCCCCTATGAATAGGGCAGGGCTGGGACCTTCATACTGAGAGCTCCAGGTGCTGCTAGGTAAGAGCCTGGGAGAGAAGGAAAAGAAGGATGATTGTCTGCAACCCTCCCCAGGCTGTCAGGTGTCGGGATGGGCCTTCCTGTCCATCAGAGCTCCCACCAGGTCCTTTACAGCCTTCCTTAGACCATCGCCCCCACTCCCCGCCCCTCGGAGCATCATACCTGAGTGAAGGGAGCAGATGGAGTCATTACTCACTTTAGTCCTGAGCTCAAAACATCTGTCAGGGCTGGGGTGACTCTGAGGTGCAAAGGGTGGGCAGAGCTTGGTACGGGCTGCTGGCCCAGGGCAGGGGTGGCAGGTTCAGGGAAAGATGTGACTCTAGAGAGGGCAGGGCTGGAGATGGGGAGAGAGTGGGGTTCTGTACCCCAGATCGGACCCAGGGTTTCCTCAGGCACTGGGACCAACACTCGCCCTTTTCTGCAGGCTGCCTATGTGATGGGACCAAGAAGGCCCTAGTGGTGTGGACCATCTCAGTGACTCTGCCTTTTGCTTGGCTGCCTCTGCATGACCTGCTGCTCATTATTAGAACCCCAGGAGTTCAAACCTTCAGAGACCAGGGTCAGATCAGGATGAGATGGTAGATGCAGCATCTCATGTCCATTGCATTGCTGATTATCCTCTCTTAATTGGAAAGCAAGCTCTGGGCTTCCCGGGATCCATGGGCCTTAGTGTAACCTCCAGGCCTCGCTTCGCCCCTTCCCCCTCCTCCTGCGTGGAGCCTCTGGCCCCTGGTGATCAGTGCGCCTCCTAGCGACTGGCCCTGGTCTGGGGTTCCGCGTTATGGTTGTTGGGCCTTTATTAGATAGGATGCTGGACACAGCATAGTATTCGTTTCCAATGTATAACATAATGAAGTGTCAGGTGTGCCTCCTAATAACTCTCAGTTCACAATACAGTGTTATCAGCCGCAGTCCCCATGCCCTGCCTCCCCATGACGGGTTTAGTTATCCCTGGAGTGTGTGCCCTTTAAGATAGGGCGATAGGCCATGGGGTGAAGAGCCCTGGGTGGTGTAAGGCCCACCGGGTGGGGGTGGGAGTGGGGGGGTGAAATGTTACAAGAACTACAGCCCCGGGAGTGAGGGGGCCTTAACCCAGGGATGGCAGCAATGCTGTGACACCATTGAGGTGTTTTCACTGAATAAATTCCCTTCCTGTCTCTACCCCTCACCCTGCACTCGCACCCCCTCTACCCCTCCACCCCGAAACCGGAAAAAACAGGCCATTTCTGCGGCCCGGAGGGTGGGGCATGGGAGTATGACGTGGCGGTTAGTTCAGGCATGACAGGGTCGGACCAGTAGGAGGGAGGGGCGAAAGGAGGGCCGGCCAATAAGGTGCGCGGGACGTGTGGAAAAATGGTTCCGAATCGCCTTGCGGAAAGGAACGAGAGCGTTTTGAGGGAGCTGCTTCTGCCTGGGAACCCGATGGAGAGCAGAGGTCCGTCGCTTTGGAGTCTGAGGGGCTGCGCTTGCTGCCGGCACCGTCACCGGTGAGTCCCTGGGAGCCGGGCTGGGCTGTGCCTGGGGGGGGCCTTTCCCTCGATTTATTTATTTTTATTGGAAAGCAAGCTCTGGGCTTCGGGTTCCTGGGATCCCTGGGCCTTAGCGTGCGTCAGCAGACCCCACTGCGCCGCCTCCCCCTCCTCCTCTATCCTCCTCCAGCTCGAGTTCCTCCTGCGTGGAGCCTCTGGTCCCTGGTGATCAGTGCACCACCATGTTGTGTTCCGAATATGGTTGTTGGGCCTTTACTAGATTGGATAATTGACATATAACATTGTATTCGTTTCCAATGTATAACATAATGAAGTGTTAGACGTGCCTCCTAATAACTCTCAGTTCACAATACAGTGTTATCAGCCGCAGTCCCCATGCCCTGCCTCCCCATGACGGGTTTAGTTATCCCTGGAGTGTGTGCCCTTTAAGATAGGGTGACAGGCTATGGGGTGGAGAGCCCTGGGTGGTGTAAGGCCCACCGGGAGGGGGTGGGAGTGGGGGGTGAAATATTACAAGAATTACAGCCCCGGGAGTGAGGGGGCCTTAACCGAGGGACGGCAGAAAGAGGTGTTTTCACTGAATAAAATTCCCTTCTTGTCTATACCCCCCTCACCCTGCACTTCCACCCCCAAAACGGGGGGAAAAAACAGGCCATACGTTTCTGCGGGCAGGGACGGGGCCGGGAGTGGCGCCC
>NW_005361229.1:10655-13140 GCF_000412655.1 Myotis brandtii
GCGGAACCCGGGCAGCTCTAGACAGCTCTTAGACTCCGCCCCTGACACCGGGACTTCCGGGAACACTGGCTAGATCCTCGGGCGGGGCGGCACAGGCCAGTACTACACAGACCAGTATGCTCCGCGACTGTATATCGTCAGTTCCAGAGAAAAACGGGACAGGGCCAGATACACAGGAACTAGGAAATCATTTGCCGCCTGGACGGCCTGAACACTCCTGAGTGAGGGTCGAGATGGAGGGGTCTGGGTCTGAAGGTGTCAGCCCCGTTTTGTTGCTCTTACTTCTGCTTTGGGAACCGGCTGCTACACGTTGTGAGTTGGGGAAATGGAATCTGGGCCGGGGAGCCCACGGTGGGTGTGGCGAACCTTCCTGCCGGGTGGGACACAGACCCGTCCGCGATCATCTCTGCGGGCGCCTTTCAGTCTCCGGGTGTCAGCTTAGCTGGCTGCCTCTTTCCAGGTGAGAGGGACGGGAATGAGCCTGTGACTTGTCACAAATAGTCCTGGGCGAAGGGGCCGGGAGGAAGATGGGAGCGAGGACGAAGCCCCCTCCTCCACCCCGAGTCGCGACAGCACGCACCACCCACCAGCCTCACTAAAGGCTTCTGCAAAGTGGGAGCCCGAGGCCATTCCATCTGCACGCGAACAGGCCAGGCCATCAGGGGGTTCGCTTGCTGTCCAGATGGGGGAGGGGCGCGTAGTTACCTTTATTCCCACCCCTGCGTTCCTCCCTCACAGGTGCTCACTCTCTCGGCTGCAAATTCACAGTCACTCCTAATGGACAACCGTGGTGTGAAATTCAAGGCCAGGTCAATGGGAACACATTTCTTCATTATAATACCTGTGGCGAGAAGGTCAGACTCATCAGTGTTCTGGAGATGAATGCCACACAGGCCTGGAGTGAACAGAGAGACGCTCTGCAATACGACGTGGAAGAGCTCAAGAAGACCCTGCTGGACATTAAAGCAGAGATTCCTGCAACCAGCGGTAAGTTTACAAAACCCAGGGTGGAGGCAGAACAGAGGTGTAGAGTTAGGGATCAATTGTGTTTATGTAAATGTGGGAAGTCCATCCCACCCAAGAGCCTCGGGAGTCAGTGTAGGACACAGAGGACAGAGCAGGACCAGGAGAGCAGAGGGGAGCAGAGGGCTGGACACCAGGTGGGGACAAAGGCTCTGTCAAGACCCAAAGCTGATCTCTTCCCATGGTGCTGGGGACAGGTCGTCGCTCCCTGCAGGGCAGCATGATGTGTGAGCAGGAATCCAATGTACTCACCGCTGTATCCTGGGAGTTTGGACTGGATGGACAGATATCTCTCCGCTTTGACACAAAGAATGGACACTGGACAGTGCTGCACGGTGAAGGCATTCTGTTAAAGCAAACACTGGCGAGTGACAGAGCTATGACCGATCTCCTTGTTAGGACCTCAACTGGAGACTGTAGGAAGTGGCTTCAACAAGTTTTGTGTCCCCTGAGCACACAAGGTAATTCTACAGAGGAAATGAAGTTGTAGGTCCCTTGAAATGACATTCACACTGTGTGTGTGTCTGTGTGTTGTGTGTGGTTGGAGAAAGTGACCCATCCACCACGGTGAGGGATTTTTGGAGAATAAGGGCCATAGGTATGTTCTGCGATCCCTCCTTGGGTTTCTCCCTTCCTCACGTCTCTGCCTGCACATAACCTTGGACCACTCACTCACCGGGGATTTCTTGCTGACTGCAAACCTGCGGGCTGTTCTGTTTCCAGACCTTTTCCTTGTCCTGTTCCCTCTTCTCAGCATCATGTGTCTTCATCTCACCTGCTCTATTTCTGGAAATCCTTTAACACCACCTCACATCAGTCCTGCGAGGATTCTCTGCCACCTCCCTCAGGTGTCACCTCCTCTTCTGTCCCAGCAGGAGTGATTGTTGTAACCCTTGCTTCCCCCGTTAGCTGTGTGAGCCCCAAGGGGCCGGGGCCCATCTCCTCTCTTTGCTCCAACCCCAGGCTCTGTCACTGTGGCTGCCACACGTGGAGGGTAGAAACTGCACAATAGGATGACCTGGGACAGCAGGGGCTGGGGGGCATCTCCATGAAATTGGGTTCTGCACGGTTGTCACTCTCATATTTCCATTACAGCTGCATCAACCACTGCCACAGCCACAGTCACGTCCAAGGCCACAACCAACACGCCCATCACTTGGGTCCTCCCTGTGATCCTCATCTGTGCAATCATAGTTGGCATCTTAAGTTGAGCCCTTAGAGTAACAGGTACTGAGTGCCGGGAGCCAGTCCATCCTTGCTGCTTGACACAGTTGCTGCAGAGAAGAAACATCTGCACAGCATATGCCAGGCGGGTAGTTAATCACTTTAACTACGAACAATGACGCTTAAGCTACATAATCTTTACTCCCTGGAATGGAGATAAGAAACGCCCTAACCTTTGGAATAGAGATTGATAGGATTGGAATCAACTGGTATAAATACAGATGTAACAAGACAACAG
>NW_005361229.1:13271-22802 GCF_000412655.1 Myotis brandtii
GTGTCTGTGTGTTGTGTGTGGTTGGAGAAAGTGACCCATCCACCACGGTGAGGGATTTTTGGAGAATAAGGGCCATAGGTATGTTCTGCGATCCCTCTTTTAACACCACCTCACATCAGCCCTGCGAGGATTCTCTGCCACCTCCCTCAGGTGTCACCTCCTCTTCTGTCCCAGCAGGAGTGATTGTTGTAACCCTTGCTTCCCCCGTTAGCTGTGTGAGCCCCAAGGGGCCGGGGCCCATCTCCTCTCTTTGCTCCAACCCCAGGCTCTGTCACTGTGGCTGCCACACGTGGAGGGTAGAAACTGCACAATAGGATGACCTGGGACAGCAGGGGCTGGGGGGGCATCTCCATGGAATTGGGTTCTGCACGGTTGTCACTCTCGTGTTTCCATTACAGCTGCACCAACCACTGCCACAGCCACAGTCCCATCCAAGGCCACAACCAACACGCCCATCACTTCGGTCCTCCCTGTGATCCTCACCTGCGCAATCATAGTCGGCATCTTAGGCTGGGCCTTTAAGTAACAGGTACTGAGGGCTTAATTATGTGGGAAATGAGGGACAGATGGCCTGGGGTGAGGACAGGGAAAGATGAGTTCCCAGCCTGACCCCTGATCCTGCCCCCCTTAAACTTCTCCTCCTGGAAATTAGACCAGGAGACTAACATATGTTATCACTTCACAGCAATAAGTTGCACAAGCTCAGCCCTGAGTGCTGTTGTCTCCTCACTGTTGATGCCAGTGGGAAAGGGAGGGGCTCCCACCAAGGCTTAAGGCCTGTAGATGCTGAAGGGGTTTAGGGATCTCAGTCCTGATTCAGGTTCTCTGTTTGGGAGAGTGTGTTTGGGCCCAGGAGGGGTGGTATGGGGACAGCAGGCACACGGCAGGGGCAGTGCTCACGTTCAGGTGAGAGCAGCATGCTGGCGCCATGTGATGTGTCCAGGGGAAGGGGAGTATCTAGGGGGCTAAGAGGAGAGTGGCCTGGGTCTAAGCCCAGGAAGAGGTGGAAGGCCTTGCAGACCCAACTCGAAAGGCTGGAGTTCACAGAAAGTGGCTCTGAAAGGCCCAGTAGGGGGGGAGGCAAACCTTAAGGTTAGAAGGAGGCCTGGGATTCCTGGCTGAGCCCTGGTGTAATCACCTGACAGCCAGCCTCCTCCACACGCCAGATCCTGAGCCACTGAGGGGCCCCTATGGATAGAGCAGGGCTGGGATGGTCATACTGAGAGCTCTGTGTGCTGCTGGGTAAGAGGCTGGGAGAGAAAGGAAAAAAGGGGTGTTTGTCTGCAACCCTCCCCAAGCTGTCAGGTGTCAGGATGGGCCTTCCTGTCCATCAGAGCTCCCACCAGGTCCTTAGACCATCGCCCCCACTCCCCGCCCCTCGGAGCATCATACCTGAGTGAAGGGAGCAGATGGAGTCATTACTCACTTTAGTCCTGAGCTCAAAACATCTGTCAGGGCTGGGGTGACTCTGAGGTGCAAAGGGTGGGCAGAGCTTGGTACGGGCTGCTGGCCCAGGGCAGGGGTGGCAGGTTCAGGGAAAGATGTGACTCTAGAGAGGGCAGGGCTGGAGATGGGGAGAGAGTGGGGTTCTGTACCCCAGATCGGACCCAGGGTTTCCTCAGGCACTGGGACCAACACTCGCCCTTTTCTGCAGGCTGCCTATGTGATGGGACCAAGAAGGCCCTAGTGGTGTGGACCATCTCAGTGACTCTGCCTTTTGCTTGGCTGCCTCTGCATGACCTGCTGCTCATTATTGAGGGAGATGCTTTAATGGGGGAAGGGGGTGTCTCAGAGGCAGCGAGGCGCTCAATGGCTCAGCGATTTTCGGCCCTTGAGCATGCGGCGAAGAATGACCTGGACGCCGGCGGTGTGCTCAAGCGCTTGATCCAGCCGTGGTTGTGCTTGCGTTTGATGTTGCTCTGCTGGTACTCGTTTCAGCGTGCCTTGCCCCAGCTCGGCTGCGTGGCGGGGAGCCCCCAGGCATCGGGCAGCCGCAGCAAGGTCTGGGGCTGGAGCCACCTGACATCCAGGAGAGCCCTACTGACGGGACACAACGGGCGACTCAGGGATCTGCCCAAGAGCGCCATGTCTACCTCGGATCCTTTTTTTTTTTTAAATATATTTTATAGATTTTTTACAGAGAGGAAGGGAGAGGGATAAAGTCAGAAACATCGATGAGAGAGAAACATCGACCAGCTGCCTCCTGCACACCCCCCACTGGGGATGTGCCTGCAACCAAGGTACATGCCCTTGACCGGAATCGAACCTGGGACCTTTCAGTCCGCAGGCTGACGCTCTATCCACTGAGCCAAACCGGTTACGGCTCTCCGGTGCCTTTTAAACATACCATGTCACTTTCTGTGGTCCTAAGAGATATAATTCCTATATTTAAACATTAATAGCTTCAATAAGAAATCTCAACAAAGAGAACATTTTCCATCTTCTTGTGGAAGATCAGATACATCTCTGCATGTATTATTTCCAAGCAGATAATATTGCCAAAAAGTGCCAGACATTAGGGTTTTTTTCTGTGTCCTCAAAAGCAGTCACGTAGGCAGCAGAGGCGACATGCTGGGGAAGGTGGAAGACCAGTCTGCGAAAGAGACTACTTTTGTTGACGAAAGAGCAACTTTGTGAAAGAGGCTATAGAAAGTGCCATTGGTGGCAACACCTATCAGCACAGCAAAGCCAATCAGTGGACCACAAATGTAGAACAAACTCGAAGCCAACTCACCAAGCTGGGAAAACCATTCACATACATTGTGACCTGTATAAGCATGCAGAAGAACAGAGCTTCTGGGGCAGCTCTACTGACATCCTCAGTGCCTTCAGACTGTCCATCTGACTGACCTCATCAACCTGGGCTCTTTCTCCTCTGTCTCAACATTTCCGATCTTCTAGCCACCAGCCATGAATTCAGTGAACAGCTTTATTTACAACTGTTTCCATTGCTAGCTTATATCAGTATGATGAAATTTAAATAAATATCTTTATATTCTTAAAAAGTTAATTACACCGATGGAGTTTTGTATTATTCTTTTTTTAGATAATTTTTTAGTTTATCTGAGCCAAACATGACAAACACCAACAGCAAGATCTCAAATCCTGAGAATAACAAGGTGGTTTTTTCTGTCTAATGCCTCCAGGTCCATCCATGCTGTCTTAAAAGGTAAGGTTTCCTTCTCTTCCTCCTCCTTTTTGCTAATCCTCACCAGGGGATATTTTCCCATTTAATTTTATAGAGCATTAAAGGGAGGGGGAGGAGAGAGAGAGAAACATTGATGAGAAAAACACATCAATTGGTTGCCTCATACATGGGCCCCTACCAGAGCCAGGGAACAAAACTCCAACAGGAATTGAACCTGTGACCCCTCCATGCTTGGGCCAGTGCTCTACCACTGAGACACACAGGCCAGGGCAAGATTTCCTTCTTTTTTATGGCCAAGTAGTATTCTTTTTTTTTTTTTTTTTTTAATTAAATTTTTTTTTTTTCCCCACCCACTGTCCTCATCCATAGGTGCACGATTTTTGTCCAGTTTCTTCCCGCATCTCCCATTCCCCTTTCCCCCCCAAGAATAGTCAGTCCATTCCCTTTCTATGTCCCTGATTCATTATAATCACCAGTTCATTCTGTACATCAGATTATTTATTCACTTGATTCTTAGATTCACTTGTTGATAGATGCATGTTTGTTGTTCACAATTTGTATCTTTACCTTTTTCTTCTTCCTCTTCTTAAAGGATACCTTTCAGCATTTCGTATAATACTGGTTTAGTGGTGATGAACTCCTTTAGCTTTTCCTTATCTGTGAAGCTCTTTATCTGACCTTCAATTCTGAATGATAGCTTTGCTGGATAAAGTAATCTTGGTTGTAGGTTCTTGGTATTCATCACTTTGAATATTTCTTGCCATTCCCTTCTGGCCTGCCAAGTTTCTGTTGAGAAATCAGCTGACAGTCGTATGGGTATTCCCTTGTAGGTAACTGAGTTTCTTTCTCTTGCTGCTTTTAAGATTCTCTCTTTGTCTTTTGCTCTTGGCATTTTAATTATGATGTGTCTTGGTGTGGTCCTCTTTGGATTCCTTTTGTTTGGGGTTCTCTGCGCTTCTTGGACCTGTAAGTCCATTTCTTTCACCAGGTGGGGGAAGTTTTCTGCCATTATTTCTTCAAATAGGTTTTCAATATCTTGCTGTCTCTCATCTTCTGGCACCCCTATTATTCTGATGTTGGTACGCTTGAAGCTGTCCCAGAGGCTCCTTACACTATCTTCGTATTTTCGGATTCTTTTTTCATTTTGCTTTTCCGGTTGGGTGTTTTTTGCTTCTTCGCATTTCAGATCTTTGGCTTGATTCTTGCGCTCCTCTGGTCTGCTATTGGGTGTAATATTCTTTATTTCCGACCGTGTATGCTTAATTTCTAGTTGTTTCTTTATCATAGCATCGAGGGTCTCATTAGTTTTCGTGAGGCTCTCCAGAAGTTTATTGCAAGCCCTCAAAATTGCGTTTTTTAGCTCTATATCCTCCATTTCTGTCATGTTTTTTTGTCTCCGCATTTTTTATGCTTTCTTGGTGCACCCCCTAGTGGTCTTTGTGCGCAGTCTTGTTCTAGTTGAGCCTTGATTGTTGTAGTTAATACTAGAGGGATTTGACCACCAGGCCGACTGGCTGTGTGAATCAGCTGTGTCTGCCGCGGAAAACTTCTGTCCTCTGGGGAGGTGCTAATCTAGCCTTTGCCTGAGGCGATCCGGCAAATGGCTCTGCGCAGGGCTTGGGCGGGGCGGGCTCAACAGGGCGGGCGGAGGGAGCCGTTATGGTGCCCTCAGTCCTGTTCCCAGAGGCTCTGCTTCTCAGAACCCCAGGAACCGCTGCAAACCTCGGAGAGAAAGCTGCCTTCCAACTGATGCCAGACACTCCCGCTTCTCCCGTTTGAGTCCGAGTCCCCAGCGATTCGCCCGTATCTGGAGCTCAGAGTCTGAGACTCCCCCCTGACCGAAAACGACAACCGCGCTCTCAGCCACCAGCCCGCTTTGCGCGCGCACCTCCGCACCTGAGTATTTTCCACACTGCGCCTCCTCTGAGCCTCGGTGTGCTGTTATTTTTCCTTCTAGTTGAAGAGTCTCTCCTCAGCCAGCCTTCCTGCGGTTCTGGGTGATGTCCGTTCCGTCTTTTAGTTGTATTTTTGAAGTGGTTGTTTGCGGCAGCAGTCTCCGGTGTTTACCTATGCCGCCATCTTGGTCGAGCTCGCCAAGTAGTATTCTATTCTGTAAATGTACCGCATGTTTTTATCCCCTCACATACTGGTGGGCACTGGGGCTGCTTCCAAATCTTGGCTATTGTAAGTAGCACTGCAATAAACATAAAGATGCATATATTCTTTACAACCAGTGTTTCAGGTTTGCTTGGATAATATATTCCCAGAAGTGGAATCATTGGCTTATAAGGCAGTTCCACTTATAATTGTTTGGGATCTGGAGATTTGTTTTATAACCCAGTAGAGAATTTGCAGCATTTCACTGTTCCTCCATGTTAGGGGTAAGTATTACCAGTGATTCTGCTAGAACTTCTTGTGGAAACGAATGTAAGGGGGCTCTTTTTTTTTTTTTTTTTTTAATTCTCACTTGAGGACATGCTATTCTTAGGAAGAGAGAGCGAAAGAGAGAAACATTGGTGTGAGAGATTGGTTGCCTCCCCCATGCACTGAATACACTGTTCAACACTATAGGTGCCCCCACCTGGAGTGAACTCCCAACCCAGGCATGGGCCCTGACCTCTCCATCCATAAGACAATGCCCAACTATCTGAGCCACACTGGCCTGGGCATGTTCAATCTTTTTATAGGCTTATTCAAAGCATTTGCCCAAATGCTTTAGAAGAATTAGACTGATGCTTATTATTTGTAGGAGTTTATTACATATTATGAATACTGATCCTTTGTCTGTGGCAAAATACAACTTTAAGAAGCAGGGATGTTTCTGCTGTGAAGACCTCCTTCAGTGAGAAGGAAGTCTTCACAGCAGAAACATCCCTGCTTCTCAAAGTTGTATTTCCTCACAGACAAAGGATCAGTATTCAGAATATGTAATGAACTCCTACAAATAAGGATCAGTCTAATTCTTCTATCCTTCACACCCATGACACTGACAAAATTTCAGTATCTCTGTAAGAAGTCGTAGGCAGGAAATGGAATGCCAGCCATTCTCTTACATTGTTAGTAGGAGAATAATCAAATCACTCCTTTCACATACATGTATGTCACCACATCCTGATAGTGGATGAGAGTTTCTCCTGCTACTCAGAAGTGCCAGTGTTGCTTCCAGGCTGGCAAGTGTGGACCAAAAGCATCTAGGTATGTGGTTGTTTGTTCTAGTGTTATGTGTCAGAGCAAAGGATGAACAATAAGATACCCTACTGAAGTAGAATATATTTTTCAATGTTGTTTAAAGATTTCTGTTTCTCCCTACTGAAGGCAAAATAACCTGAACTCTCAAAAAATAAACCAAAATGCCTAATGAAATAAACTTTTCATATATATATTTGAGGACTACTGGTTGATGTACAATAATATTAGCCACATAAGTCTAAATGTATACACAGACATTTAAACATTTTACAGGCCAACAAAAAGGGCAAGTAAAAAACCATAACCCACATCTTCTGAGTATCAAAGAAACAAAAAATTCCTAAAGCCATTCCTAAAGTTCCTTTGAGTCTGAAGGACATTATCAGAACAACTGTTGACATTTGAATGGGGTCCGAGGACTGGATTGCAGTAATATGTCGATGCGCACTCTATTTTGGTGGTTGTGTTGAGGTGATATTGGAGAGCGTCCTGGTTTGTAGGAGATACACACTAATGTATCGGCATCAGAGGACATCACGAAACACGGGGACCTCAGTGTGACAGGTTCCTGTCCTATGGCTCAGGAAGAGAAGTTCTCTGCACAGTACCACAACTTCTGTATCAGTCTGTGCTTGAGAAGGTTTTATAGTTATTAAAAATGGGGATTTAAGAAAACCATGATTTTCAGAATTTGATGTAAGAAAATAGCTAACTCAACAAATACAACACAGGTCCTGTTCCCTTCTCACCCTTCTGTGCTCCAGCCTTGTCAGCTGCTCCCTCCTCCACCTCATCAGCATGGCCAGCCCAGGCCTTCTAGACAGAAAGCAGCTCAGGACTGGAATGGGAGGTGTGCAGACTCTCATAGATCCTGAACCCACTGTGATGCAGGGGAGCTTCCAGGTAGCCAAGTCAGAAAAGGGCTTTCGACCCTCCAAGTCGTGTGTGTGTGTGTGTGTGTGTGTGTGTAATCCTTCTTTTCTGACCCATTTCACATCCTGAAATCTCCAATACCCCAAGGTCAAGACACTGCCCTATTTGCTCTTCCTCACCATCATGACTAGGCTCTCTGTTCACAGACCACAAGGATGTGAATGGATGGATGGATAGAGAGAGATGATAGATGATAGGTAGATAGAGATAGATAGACTTTATTATAAAGTATTGGCTCACCTGATTATGGTGACTGTCAAGTGTAGGCCTGCATACTAGATCCCAGGAGAGCCAGTGGTGCACAGGAATTCTGAAGACAGTCTGCTGAAGAATTCTTTTTTGGGGGCGGAGGGGAGTGAATGGAGGGTGGAAGGAAATCAGTCTTACTCTCCTTTTCAGGCCTTCAACTGATTTGATAAGGCCTACCAACATGGGGAGGACAATCCCCTTAACTCCAAGTGCACCAACTTATTATATGTCCCCAGGCTAAATTAGTCATCTCCTCTCCCCTCCCCTGTGTCCTAACACCCTAGTCCACAGTCAGAATATCACACCTGCTGAGAGGGGCTTGTATATTTTATGCGCTATACTTCATGTAGTCATTGGAAATACAATGTGTCCGTTTGTCAAATGTGTAAAACAGAGTACAGTAGTCTGGACATGCTGGTACTCGATCATTCGATGCTAACTTGAATTCCCTTGGGGAACAGGAGCTGAAAGAGGGTTCTCTTCTGGTGTGGGTCTCACTGTAAACATAATCACCCTTGGCAAACCATCCTGACTCCATGCTTGCAACCCCACCTCTGCTCAGTTCACCACTAAGGTCAGTCCGGCCATCCCCAGTAGGGAAACCCTAATGCATTCTTGCCTTGGCTCTTGTCATCCTTAAAAAAGTCTACCCCGTAAACACGTCTAACTGAATGATAACCAGACATCTGCTGTCCCTCTCAGTACAATATGAGCTCCATGAGGACACAGCACAACCCCTGTTCATCTTTACACCCCTGTACCTGATAGTGACTGTCACATAATGAGTCAGTAAATATGGGGGCGACATGTGCTGCCTGGGGAAAGTAGGTGCTGAGGGAGGTGTCTTTTTGATTTGACAGGGCTTTGGGTTTTTTCTTTGTTTTAGTACCACCATTACAGTCCTCAGCCATCCTGTCAAATACAAAGATCATCATATTGATCATTTCCGTCTTCTTCTGCATCTGCCTGGGCATCCTGGTCCTTCTGAAATAGGCATCGAGGAAGGTAAGAAGCAGGCTGGCGTCTGACCGTTGGGCAGGACATAATCTGTTAGGACTTTGGAGAGGTGAGCCATGGTCTCCCCAAGCTCCTA
Organism: Myotis brandtii; assembly: GCF_000412655.1. Taxonomy (NCBI): domain Eukaryota; kingdom Metazoa; phylum Chordata; class Mammalia; order Chiroptera; family Vespertilionidae; genus Myotis; species Myotis brandtii. The sequence continues at coordinate 21,884 of NW_005361229.1, forward strand.
TCCCCTGACCCATCTCTACATAGAAATAATGCACTTTCTTAGTGCTGAGCCCCCACACTCCACAGTAGCCATTGAAAATCATGTATATGAAAGTGTAACGAGTCAATGGGGATTATAGGGAAACATATGTAATACTTTCAACAATAAAGGCTTAATAAAAATAAATAAAATGCTTTTCCTATGAAAATGTCAAATTTTAAAATTATACCTAATTGTTAGCATTTTATCGTATTATTATGTTTATTTTTAATATTCATAGTTATTATAACTAGTATTTTCAGTTTGATGATACCTTCAGGGGCTATTCTTTTTCACAAGTGAAAGTCTCTCCTCATAACCAGCCTCCTTAAGCTCTCTGAGGCCTAAGGCAAAAAGAAATCCTTATGTTGCTTCAAGGGCATCCCACAGTGACTACTGTTGTTGGGGTAAATACCTCAGAAGTGAAAGAGCCTGCAGCCCATGGTGGTAGCCTTTAGGGCTAAGAGGCCACTTTTTTCAGTCTCAAAGTCACTCAGATACAAACCCTAAGAATATTTTTAATTTCTCCTTTTCATTCAATGACAAGAAATATTGCGCTATTTTTTTTTATCTTTTCAACGTCCTTCTGTGTGTTTTTTTAAATTAAATCTTTATTGTTCAGATTATTACATTGGTTCGTCTTTTTCCCACCATAACTCCCCTCCACCCAGTTCCCACCCACTCTCCGCCCTCACTCCCCACCCACTGTCCTCTTTCATAGGTGCGTGATTTTTGTCCAGTCTCTTCCCGCATTTACCTTTTTCTTCTTCCTTTTCTTAAAGGATACCTTTCAGCATTTCATATAATACTGTTTTGGTGGTGATGAACTCCTTTAGCTTTTTTTTATCTGTGGTGCTCTTTATCTGACCTTCACTTCTGAATGATAGCTTTGCTGGATAAA
>NW_005361229.1:23932-29326 GCF_000412655.1 Myotis brandtii
GTCTGCCCCCTGAGTGTGTCCCTTATGGATCTGAGTTGTAATTGGAAAGTCCCACTCTGACCCCTGGGTACACTGGCTCTTGGATCTAAGGAGGTGCTAATCTCGCCTCTGACTGCAGTTATCCTGCAGAAGCCAGCTGTAAAGCAATGCAAGTTGCCCTGGAGCCTTGGGGCACCTGCAGTTAAGTTATTTTCAGATTACAAAGGGCCGGGCCTTTCACATGCAAAAGCCTCCTTGCTCGGCTTGGATGGGGCGGGGTCCCAGGGGATCAACAGGGCGGGCCGAGCGCCAGCAGTATGGCTGCTCTCAGTCCTGCCTTCAAAGGTCCTAGCTATCGCTGCGAGTGCCTCCGAGAGAAAGCTGCCCTCGAGGTCCGACCGATGCCAGATAGTCCCGTTTCTCCCATATGAGCCTGGGTCCCCAAAGACTCGCCCGGAACTGGAGCTCAGAGCCTGAGACTCCCTCCCGATTGAAAAAGACAATCTTGTCCTCAGCCGCCAGCCCTCTCCGCATGCACCACCGCACCTTTGTATTTACTTCAGCACCGCACGTCCTCTGAGTCTCGGTATGCTTTTCTCTTTCCTTCTAGTTGTAGAAATTCCACTCAGCCAGCCTTCCTGTGGTTCTGGATGATGTCCATTCTGTCTTTTAGTTGTATTTTTGAAGTGGTTGTGTGAGGCAGCAATCTCCGGTGTTTACCTATGCCGCCATCTTGGTTTCGTGCTTTTTTTTTTTTCCTTTCTTCAATTTTGAGCTTCTAATTCTTCCTCCTACTCTGTTCTGGATCCGAAATCTATAGGTTCCTAAATGTCAACTCTGAAAATAAAACATTGAGGGTAGAGAATGCTATTTTTCTGTGTAGTTATTTATTTACTAGAGGCCCAGTGAACGAATTCGTGCACCCGTGGGGTCTCTCGGCCTCGCCTGTGGGATCTGGCTGAAACCAACTGTCTGACATCCCCCAAGGGGTTCTGGATTGTAGGAGGTTTCAGGCGAGGCCAATGAATCTGACCCATCCGCCAGACCCCAGCAGCAAGCTAACCTACCAGTCAGAGTATCTATCCCCTGGTGGTCAGTGCATGTCAAAGTGAGTAGTTGAGCAGCCTTAGCATATCATTAGCATATTATGCTTTGATTGGTCAAATGGACGACTGGATGACTGGACACACTTATCATATAGGCTTTTATTATATAGGATTTTGCCCTTCTAAAAATACCTTTAACAGTGTACAATTCAGAACATAAAAGTGTGCAATCTAAAACTTCCCAGACATGCTAAAAAGCGAGAAAATGTTACCCACAATAAAAAAAATATGAATCTGTAAGCACTGACTCATAAATAAACAAGACTCAGAAGTTGCCATAGGCGACTAGGACTCTCCATATAGCCTCCTCTGGGTGGCATTTTCATATGCCTTATTATGTCATTAAAACACATCTCCTACCCTGACCGGTTTGTCTCAGCAGAGAGAGCGTTAGCCTGTGATCCCGGTCAAGGACATGTACCTTGGTTGTGGGCACATCCCCAGTGGGGGCGGGTGCAGGAGGCAGCTGATCGATGTTTCTCTCTCATCGATGCTTCTAACTCTCTATCCTTTCCCTTCCTCTCTGCAAAAAATTCAATGAAATATATTTTTAAAAAAACAACAACACATCTCCTCTTGATCTTGAATAATCTAACTAAAGGCCCAGTGCACGAATTTGTTCACTGGTGGGGTTCCTTGGCCTGCCCTGCAGATATCCCCCAAGGAGTTCAGGATTGTGAGAAGGCACATGCCAGGCCAAGGGACCCCATCGGTGCACATGTGGGCCGGGGAGGGACTGCTGGAGGGCTCCAGGGCATGTCCGGCCAACTCACCCAGTCCCAATTGGCTGGACCCCAGCAGCAAGCTAACCTACTGGTCGGAGCGTCTGGCCCCTGGTGGTCAGTGCGCGTCATACCTACCAGTGGAATGGTGGAACAGTTGCTTAGGCTTTTATATATATAGATGAAAGGCCACTCCACAGGCTGTAGAGATATTTCATTAGGTCTCCCTTGGGGAATGTCAGAGAGTTTGTTTTAGCCAGATCCCACAGGCCAGGCCGAGGGACCCCACTGGTGCATGAATTCGTGCACCAGGCCTCTACTAAATAAAAAACTGTACAGAAAAATAGCATTCTCTACCCTCAATGTTTTATTTTCAGAGTTGACATTTAGGAACCTATAGATTTCAGATCCAGAAGAGAGTAGGAGGAAAAACTAGAAGGTCAAGCTGTAACCGGTTTGGCTCAGTGGATAGAGCGTCGGCCTGCGGACTGAAGGGTCCCAGGTTCGATTCCGGTCAAGGGCATGTGCCTTGGTTGCGGGCACATCCCCGGTGGGAGGTGTGCAGGAGGCAGCTGATCGGTGTTTCTCTCTCATCGATGTTTCTAACTCTCTATCTCTCTCCCTTCCTCTCTGTAAAAAATCAATAAAATATATTTAAAAAAAAAAAACAAAAAAAAAAAACTAGAAGGTCAAAATTGAAGAAAGGAAAAAAAAAATTAGCGCAATGTTTCTTGTCATATGGGCTGTGTTCATATTTCTAGTTTTGTTTGTGGAAACCTGAGTAAATGTGACTACTGATTTTTATATTTTTCAACAACACTGTGTTACCCAAGTACAACATCTCAGGAACCTAAGCCCTGCCTGCACCTGCTCCATGTTCTGAGGCCTCTGGAAATGGAGCTCAGGGCCCAGCTGCCTCATCAGCCCTGAAGGCTGGTTCAGACTAAGGTTTTCATCCGATCCAATCTGTGCAAATCCATCAGCATAATCTTCAGATGTTTTCCTATCCAAAGAGTTTCCTCCACTTACATTGGGATTCTTTTACATCACTTATTTTTTTTAATATATTTTATTGATTTTTTACAGAGAGCAAGGGAGAGAGATAGAGAGTTAGAAACATCAATGAGAGAGAAACATCGATCAGCTGCCTCCTGCACACCTCCTACTGGGGATGTGCTACTAATAACAGGATTACTTCTATTATATTCTGAAATATTTTTCCCTCTGGCTCTATTTTTGTTCATCAGTTTATGTTGTTTGTTATATTCCACAAATGAGTGAGATCATGTGATATTTATCCATCTCCAACTGGCTTATTTCCCTTAGCATGATACTCTCCAGGTCCATCCCTGCTGTTGCAAATGGTAAGAATTCCTTCTTTTTTACAGCAGCCTGGTATTCCATTGTGTGGATGTACCACTGTTTTTGCCACTGCTGATGGGCACTTAGGCTCTTTCCAAATCTTAGCTATTGTAAACTGTGCTGCTATGAACATATGGGTGCATATGTCCTTTCTGATTGGTGTTTCTGGTTTCTTGGGATATATTCCTAGAAGTAGGATCAGTGGGTCGAGTTCCATTTTTAAATTTTTGAGGAAACTCCATACTGTTCTCCACAGTGGCTGCACCAGTCTGCATTCCCACCAGCAGTGCACGAGGGTTCCTTTTTCTCTCAGTCCTCGCCAGCACTTGTTTGTTGATTTGTTGATGATAGCCATTCTGACAGGTGTGAGATGGTGTCTCATTGTCGTTTTGATTTGCATCTCTCAGATTAGTGACTTTGAGCATGTTTTCATGTCTCTTGGCCTTCCTTATGTCTTCTTTCAAAAAGTGTCTATTTAGGTCCTGTGCCCATTTTTTTATTGTTCATTTGTATGAGTTCCCTGTAAATTTTGGAGATTAAACCCTTATTGGAGATAACATTGGCAAATATGTTCTCCCATGCAGTGGGCTTTCTTCTTGTTTTGTTAATGGTTTCTGTTGCTGTACAGAAGCTTTTTATTTTGATGTAGTCCCATGTGTTTATTTTCTCTTTAGTTTCCATTGCTCTGGGAGCTGTATTGGTAAAGATATTGCCACAACATATGTCTAATCTGTTGCTGCCAATGCATTCTTCTAAGATTTTTATGGTTCCCCATCTTATGTTTAAGTCCTTTATCCATTTTGAGTTTATTTTTGTATATGGTGTAAGTTGGTGATCTAGATTCCTCTTTTTTTGCATGTGTCTGTTCAATTTTCCCAACACCATTTATTGAAGAGGCTATCTTGACTCTATCATATGCTCTGGCCACCTTTGTCAAATATTAATTGAGCATAATGACTTGGGTCGATTTCTGGGTTCGATGTTTGGTTCCATTGGTCTGTATGTCTGTTCTTGTGCCAATACCAGGAAGTTTTGAGAACAGTGGCTTTGTAATATAGTTTGAATTTTGGTATTGTGATCCCTCCAACTTTGTTCTTCTTTCTCAGGATTGCTGCAGCTATTCGGGCTCTTTTTTTATTCCAGGTGAACTTCTGGAGAGTTCGTTCTAGGTCTGTGAAATATTCCGTTGGTATCTTAATGGGGATGGCATTGAATCTATAGATTGCTTTGGGTTGTATGGACAATTTAATGATGCTGATTCTACCAATCCATGAACATGGTATATTCTTCCATTTGTTTATATCTTCCCCTATCTCTTTTATCAATGTCCTGTAGTTTGCCGAGTATAGGTCTTTTACGTCTTTAGTTAAGTTTATCTTAATTTTTTTGGTGTGATGATTAATGGGATGTTTTTTTTAGTTTCTCTTTCTGTAAGTTCGTTATTGGTGTATAAATAAGCCATAGATTTCTGGGTGTTAATTTTGTATCCTAATACATTGCCCAATTCATTTATTTATTTTCCGCCCTTCACCTGCTTTAAAACACCAAAGAGGAGGGGCTTGGGTTTCGCTGGGTCTGCTTTAAAACATCATGGCTTTCTGTTCCATAGGTGAGGAGGGGGCCTCAGAGGACCCAGCCCACGGGGGTGACTTTGGTTGTCCCCAGTCTTGTCGCATAGACAAGGCTGGGGTAGGAGAGGACACCGAGGCACTGCAGCGAGGTTCCTGGCAGGTCTGACCCAAGCCACACAGTGTGCTACCTCGTTCCACCACCAGGAGGCGACTGTTCGCCTGGCTTTTCTTCCTTTGGGGTTGCTGGCCGGATGGGCGGGGAAGGGAGGCAAGAAAAGGGGTGTAGTGTGGCATCGCGGTAGGTGAAGCGAAATCTAGGCCTGGGGCTGTAGGCGGAAAGCTTCCTCTCTCCGCGGGGAGTCGGTGCGGGAGGATTCCTCCTTGACCTAAGCCTGGGAGAGGGGAAGTTACACCCGGGCAGCAGTTAAAGTTCTCTCGCCTACAAGGGAACCTCTTCCTCCCAGTTCAGAGGACGAGCTTTTAGGAAACGCTGCTGCCTTCCCAGGAATGCGCATCACCCCGGTTGGGCCACCGTCCAGAATTTAAGTGTTTGCTGTGGCTCTGAGGGAGGCAGCCGCGCTGGTTTAACTGCATGGATAGTTCGGATTGGCTCTGAACTCCCTCCTTCAGCCCCCGAATGGACGGGCCTGGAAT
>NW_005361229.1:30179-32874 GCF_000412655.1 Myotis brandtii
TCGCCGTAGGTGGCGCGCAGGCTCTCCCGCAGCCGCTCGCTCGGCGGGCGCGCACGATCGAGTCGTCGCTGTTTTCGTCCAGGATGGTCTCGTCAAAATCGAAGGTCAGGAGGAAGCGCAGCGCGCCCTGCGCAGCCATCCCACCGTCCTCTGGAGCAGTTTTGTCCTGAATGATCCAATATTTTGTGTCGTCCCAAAGAGTTCCTCAAATAAAAGGGGCAAGGACCTCTGAGCTTCTCCGGCAGGGTGCGGAGCAGAGGCCGCAGAAGTCTGTCCCGGCTGAGTGTGAAGCGCAGAGAGTGGAGAGAGGGGCTCGGGGAGGTATTGGGGCGCAGGATGGAGCGGGGGTGCTTGCGGGAGCTGGAGGGGACGCGGTGTCTCATCCACCCTCGGGTTTCTGGGCTGCGGCTCACGAGTGCCTCCGGTCCGGAGGGGCCGTGGGTGATGTGCGTCTGGGCCGTCCCCTCCACCTGCCTTCCATCCGCCCCGCCCGGGCCACCGCTCGTCCCCTTTAAATGCCCCAGAGCCAGAGCCAGAGCCACCGCAGTCCCCGCACATCACAAGCGGCTGTCCTATCGCACATCCCCAAATTCATTTATTAAGTCTAGTAGTTTGTTGAAGGAGTCTTTGGTGTTTACTATGTACAATATCATGTCATCTGCGAAAAATGACAGTTTTACTTCTTTTCCAATTTGGATGCCTTTTATTTCTTCTTCTTGTCTAATCGCTATGGCTAGCACTTCTGGTACTATGTCTGCAGGAGGCCGCCCATTGTCTGCACTAGCAGAGAAGTGCAAACAAGGATCCAGGAACACTGGTGAACCTTGAACCCATGGCAAGGGCCTGAGTTATGCACTGATTGTCTAGTCCTGACAATGGGGGCTCAAGCTTTTTCCTGATCAAATAGTCTCAGAGTAAATCCTTCTAATATTTACTGACCTTTAAGATAGTCTGTCTGCTACCGAAATTGCCTGCCTGACTTTATGTGTAATCAAAGTTGAATAAAAGGCTGGCGAGAACTGGGCACCAGTGGAAGTCCTTCCCCTTGAGTTGGGCTTGTCCACCTGGCCCCCCAATATTTCCAAATTATCTCTTGTCTTGTCTCTTTCATTTCTGTGCAGCTCCTCTTCCAGATCCTGAACCCTGAACCACACGGGATGTGGGGGAACACATACACACTGTCGAACAGGAGTGGTGAAAGTGGGCATCCCTGTGTTGTTCCTGTTCTTAGGGGACATGGTTTTAGTTTTTGCCCATTGAGTATGATGTTGGCTGTCGTTTGTCATATATGGCCTTTATCATGTTGAGATATGCTCCCTCTATCCCAACTTTGCTGAGAGTTTTTATCAAAAATGGGTGTTGGATTTTGTCGAATGCTTATTCTGCATCCATTGATATGATCATGTGATTTTTGTCTTTCAATTTGTTTATGTGATGTATCACGTTTATTGATTTGCAAACATTGTACCAGCCTTGCATCCCTGGAATAAATCTCACTTGATCATGGTGTATGATCTTTTTAATATTTTGTTGAGGATGTTAGCATCTATGTTCATCAGGGATATTGGCCTGAAATTCTCTTTCTCCGTAGTGTCTTTATCTGGTTTTGGAATTAGGATAATGCTGGCTTCATAAAAAGAGTTTAGAAGAGTTCCTTCCTCTTGGGTTTTCTGAAATATTTTGAGGAGTATAGGTGTTAGTTCTTCTTTGAATGTCTGGAAAAACTCCCCTGTGAAGCCATCCGGACCTGGGCTTTTGATTGGTGGGAATTTTTTTATTACTGCTTCTATTTCATTGGTTGTTATTGGCCTATTCAGGTTTTTTCATTTTTCCTGTTTCAGTTTTGGGAGATTGTATTTTCCACGTTGTCCAGCTTGTTGTTCATAGAATTTTCTTATAATCCTTTATGTTTCTGTGGTGTCAGTGGTTACTCCTCCACTTTCGTTTCTGATTTTATTTATTTGGGTCCTTTCTCTTTGTTTCTTGATGAGTCTGACTAATGAGTACTTCATGCCATTCCCTTCTGGCCTATAGAGTTTCTGATGAGAAATTTCTGGTGTCAGCCTTATGGAACTCCTTTATAGGTAACAATTTTCTCTTGCTGCTTTTAAGATTCTCTCTTTGTCTTTAATTTTTGGCATTTTAATTATGATGTGTCTGGGCGTGGGCCTATTTGAGTTCTTGTTTGGGGTTCTCTGTGCCTCCTGAACTTGTGCCTTTTTCCTTTACCAGGTTAGGGAAGTTTTCTGCCATTATTTCTTCAAACACCTCCTCTATGCCTTTCTCCCATTCTGCCTCTTCTGGCACATTTGCTGTTCTTATATTGTTAAGTTTCACGTTGTTCCACAGCACACTGAAGCTTTCCTCCTGTTTTTTCTTTTTGGTTTTCTGATTGAGTGATATGGGATGTCTGCCTTTTGAGCTCTATCCCCAGTTCCCAGTCCTGGCTTCTGCTCTCACAGATCCAGTCCACTTCACCCTCCCTCTGCCGGAGCACAAGGTGGGTGGCTACACAGGGAATTTTGTGCGTTGGCCCTTTAAGAGGGTGCCTAAATTTTCAGCTGTTACTCTCTGGCAGACAGCACCCTGCTGCTTTTCACAGCCAGATGTTATGTGGGTGCCCTCCTCAGTTTTGGTGTTCTCTGCTTGGGGGGGGGGGGCGGGCAGCTTAGGGATTGGACCCCAGAGTTCTCAG
>NW_005361229.1:34072-37207 GCF_000412655.1 Myotis brandtii
GCCCGGAACTGGAGCTCAGAGCCTGAGACTCCCTCCCGATTGAAAACGACAACCGCGCCCTCAGCCTCCAGCCCGCTCCGCATGCACTCCGAACCTTAGTATTTTACTTCAGCACTGCGCCTCCTCTGAGCCTCGGTATGCTTTTCTCTTTCCTCCTAGTTGTAGAACATCCACTCAGCCAGCTTTCCTGTGGTTCTGGATGATGTCCGTTCCGTCTTTTAGTTGTATTTTTGAAGTGGTTGTTCGAGGCAGCAAACTCCCGTGTTTACCTATGCCGCCATCTTGGTTTCTCCTATTTCTGCTCAATCTTTATTATTTCCTTCCTTCTACTTACTCTGGGCTCTTCTTGTAGTTCCCTTTCTAGTTTTTTAAGTTGTAGGATTACATAGTTTATTGCTGATTTTTCCTTTTTTTTATGTATGTCTGTAGTGCTATGAGCTTTCCTCTCAGGATGGCTTTTGCTGTGTCCCTGAGATTTTGAGTTGTTGCGGTGCATGTTCATTTATTTCCAGGAAGTTTTTTATTTCTCTCTTGATCTCCTTGTTAACCCATTCATTGTTTAATAACATGCTATTTAGCCTGCATGTGTTTGAATGTTTATGGGTGTTTTTACTGTAGTTGATTTCTAATTTCATTCCACTGTGATCTGAGAAGATGCTTGATATGATTTCAATCTTTTTTTTTTTTTTTAAATTTTTTTAAAATATATTCTCATTGATTCTCCACAGAGAGGAAGGGAGAGAGACAGAGAGCCAGAAACACCGATGAGAGAAACACCGATCAGCCGCCTCTCGCACATCTCCCACTGGGGATGTGCTCGCAACCCAGGTACATGCCCTCGAACCCGGGACCCTTCAGTCCACAGGCCTATGCCCCATCCACTGAGCCAAACCGGTTTCGGCGATTTCAATCTTCTTGAACTTGTAGAGACTTGTTTTGTGTCCTAACATGTGGTCTATATTTTTGAATGATCCATGTGCACTTGAGAAGAATGTAGATTCTTCTGCGTTGGGGTAAAATGTTGTATAAATGTCAGTTAAATCCATCTGATCCAGTGCGTCCTTTAGAGTCTCTGTTTCCTTGTTAAGTTTTTGTCTGGAAGATCTGTCGAGTGAAATCAGAGGGGTGTTAAAGTCCCCTCCTATGGCTGTACTGTTGTCATTTTCTCCGTTAAAGTCCTCTAGAATTTTTTTAAAATATTTAGGTGCACCTGTATTGGGTGCATATATGTTTGCCATGGTGGTAGCCTCTTGTTGAATTGATCCCTTTAGTATTATGTATTGACCTTTGTTGTCTCTTGTGATGGCCTTCATTTTAAAGTCTTCTTTGTCGGATATGAGTATTGTTACTCCAGCTTTTTCTTCTTTACTATTTGCATGGAAAAAAATTTTCTATGCTTCACTTTCATCCTGTAGATGTCTTTTGTTTTGAGGTGGGTCTCATAGACATCATATAGTTGGGTCTTTTTTTTTTTCTTTTTGTACCCATTCAGCTACCCTATGCCTTTTGATTGAAGCATTTAATCCATTTACATTTGGGGTTATTATTGAGAGGTACTTATTTATAGCCATTTTAATTCTGTGAGGCTAGGTTTCTCTCTGTGTTTGTTCTTCTCAGCAATTCCTTACAGCAATCCCTTTAGCATTTCTTGTAATGTTGGCTTGGTAGTGATGAACTCCTTTAGCCTTTTTTTGTCTGGGAACCTCTTTATTTGACCATCTATTTTGAATGATAGCCTTGCTGGATATAGTAATCTTGGTCTCAGATCCTTGCTTCTCATTACCTTGAGTACTTCATGCCATTTCATTATGGCCTGTAGACTTTCTGATGAGAAATCAGGTGTCAACCTTATGGAAACATCTTCGTAGAGCACAGCGGAGGTACCCAACATGCAGGTTTGTGGTCACAGGCACGGGGCCAAATGACAGGGTGGGCAGGTCCAGGAATGGAGCAAGACGGCTAAGTGTGGAGCATTCATACACAATGACTCAGAGGGCCGCCCCCCCAACCCCCCTGCAAGCACTAAGCGCACCAATGAGCAAAGAGTTTGAAATCTGGCAGCACTAAACCACTAGACTCCACCCGCAGGATGCATCTGAGCCCCACAAGTTCCCCAGAGGTCAGAGCCAGTCCCTCACCACCTCGGTCCTCACCGCCTGTGTCGGCTTTCAGTCCGTGGAACTCCCTGTCCTTGGCACTTTTTCTGAGGGTCGAGATGGAGGGGTCTGGGTCTAAAGGTGTCAGCCCGGTCTTCTTGCTCTTGCTCGTGCTTCTGCTTTGGGAACCCGCTGCTCCACGCTGTGAGTTGGGGAATTGAATCAGGGCGAGGGAACCTGAGAGATGGAATGGGCGGGAGCCCACGGTGGGGGTGGGGCACAGACCCTCCGACCTGTGGGCGATCATTTCTGCGGACGCCTTTCAGTCTCCGGGTGTCTATATACCTGGCTGCGTCTTGTTATGCCCAGATTTCAGGATCCCCAAGAAACCACATCAGGGAGCCAGCCAGTCTGATGCAAAAGCATAAGAGTCTTTATTCGAGCTAGCTCGGCTCCCCCACCTTGCTGACACAGCGACAGGAAGCAGAGAGAGATGGTGTGGGAAACACAGGGTTTTAATAGGGGGTGGAGTGAGGAGAGGGGAGCTGACTGTGGGCCCTGCCGATTGGCCAGGCGCAAGTCAGGTCTTGTTACACAGGATGTGGTCATCTCTATGGCACGCACGTCCCTGGATTGTCATTGGTTAGTTTAAAGAAATCCCAGGCGTGGCCAGCAGAGGCCTGGGCTTCCGGGATGAAGGTACTTTCCTGAGCACATGTTTGCCCCAAAATGGAGGACACGGTAAGATGGAGGGTGTGGTCCTCACCCTTTCAGTCTTTCCAGGTAAGAGGGACGAAATGAGCCTGTGACTTGTCACAAATAGTCCTGGGTGAAGGGACCGGGAGGAAGATGGGAGAGAGGATGAAGCCCCCTCCTCCACCGGAGCCGAGACAGCATGCCCCACCACCCGCCTCACTAAAGGCTTCTGCAAAGTGGGAGCCCGAGCCCCTGCCATCTGCACGCGAACAGGACAAGGGCCGCTTGGCCAGGCCATCAGGGGGTTCGCTTGCTGTCCAGAATGGGGGAGGGGCGCTTAGTT
>NW_005361230.1:0-1816 GCF_000412655.1 Myotis brandtii
AATAAAAAGCATCGCAAAAAGACAAACACCAAGCCAATAAATTGGCGAAAACACATTTTGAAGAATATACACAGTAAAAAAGAAAGGTGGATTCTTTTCTTTCTTCCTTTTGTACATATTGCTGAATACCTATCAAGTGGTTAAAAAAATTGCAATGCACTGCATTTACAAGGTCAAATTTGGGTATAAACAGGGTCTATTCCTTCATAGAGCATACAATTTAATTATCTAGGAGGCGGTATTGTAGAGAGATTAAAAGTACTGGCTTTGGAAAGAGGGAAAAGGAGGGGGAAATCAAAGACACTGGCTAAGAAAGGCATAGGGTATCACAAAAGACATTTATGGTTTTGGTTTAAGAAGACTAATGGATAATAAGTTAAAGGAAGGGAACATTGTTGACCAAAGTTAGAGAAAATAAGTGAACATGGACTTTGGAGCAACAAAGACTTATATTTTTGATATTTGTTTTATATATTTAAATGCCATTTAACAAAGAAAAATCAACCAAAAAAATGAGTTCGTGTGTCATAGGTTCGCCATCACTGGCATAGGGAGTCACAGGGGACATTCGTGGTCTATTGGTCCAAGAAGACTCATTGATCATAAGTTAAAGGAAGGGAACATTGTTGACCAAAGTGAGAGGAAACGTAGAGAAAATAAGTGAACATGGACTTTGGAGTTAAACGTGTGCTTGAATCCCATCTCTGTTTAATGCTTTGTTATTAGCTAGTTAGTGTCAGCAAATGAATTATCAGCCTCAGTTTCTTTCCTTTTTATACAAGTTTCACAGTGGTATAAGCCTCATGGGGTGATTGTGATTGGGAATGTCAACCGTATAGCCAGGTACAGGCAGAAAGAAAGGGATGTGAAGATCTCTAGGGAAATTAATATGAAGATGATAAAATAGAAAATAAGGCAGATGAAAAAATTATTTTCCAGAATTATATGGCAAAGGGGGAAAAAGTGGGGCTTTGCATCCTGAGGCTTCCCTGCTCCGTAAAGAAGAGGTGAAGTTTCCATTCAAAGTAAGTAGAGGAAGTGAGGTCAGATCATTTTTTAAATGAGTAGAAAGAAATGATATGGAGATGGGTGGCATAGGAGGCAACATGACATGAAATAAGAGGCTTCTTTAGGAGCCTAGAGGGCTTATCTGTCTGGTTATAACAGGACTGGAGAGTCCATTGTGTGGAATTTGTTCTCTCCTTACTCCACAAACAATCTCTGGACCAGGAAAATAGAAAACTGGATTTGGCCCAGGTTGGGAGAAAGAGGAAGGAATAAAGAGGAGGATGTCAACAGAGTAGAGTCACATCAAGCGGCTAATTATAAATGTCAGACCTTGGGACTCAGTGGGAAGAGACTATACAGCAGCAAAAGGAGGGATTAAAGTCTAGGACAGTGGTCGGCAAACTCATTAGTCAACACAGCCAAATATCAACAGTACAATAATTGAAATTTCTTTTGAGAGCCAAATTTTTTAAACTTAAACTACATAGGAAGGTACATTGTTATTAACTTAATTAGGATACTCCTAAGGCTTAGGAAGAGCCATACTCAAGGGGCCAAAGAGCCGCATGTGGCTCACGAGCCACAGTTTGCCTACCACGGAAATATTCCTGGTAATGGCAAATAATCTTCAGGCTTGCCTAAACTGAGATGTAGTGGAGGGAAACAAGTGGAGATTTGGGGAGGCGTGGGTATTGCAAAGATAATTGATTATGTTGCCAGAGTGTCCCAGGCTAATATCAGAAACCATGCCCTAAAAGGATGAAACACGTAAACCTTCTGAAAAGCAGGAGTGACTTCAGTGGGGAGA
>NW_005361231.1:0-737 GCF_000412655.1 Myotis brandtii
TGGCAGTTTTAAAATCCAAGCGGCTAGAGGCCTAGGAACAGGCTGCGGGGCCTACTCCCTCCTCCTCCTGCCTTTTCTCCAGCCTCATATACAGGTCCCTGGCTTCCACTGCTCCTTTCCTTCCCTTTCTCTTTTCCCTTGGATAACAGCCCATTCTAACATTCCCTCCCACTCTCACTGCAATACCTACCTCTCTCAGGCTCACCAAACGCCTCCCACCATCCCTGAAGAAGACTCAGCTGCACCATCCAGGACCTGATGACCCATCATTCCTCACAGGCTCTTACCTGGCAAAGGACCCTCCAATTTTTTACTACAGTTTTCGAATTTCTTTTTATATGTCTCATCTCCTCACCATAATCCTCCTACAGGCAGCTAACAATGAGTGCACCAATGAAGGTTTTTGGTCTTTTCAGGTGAAACGGACTTGGGATGAGGGAGTCATCAATTCTACTATAATTGTCTTTATCAAAACCTATTTTAATCCCCGACCTATCCCTCCCCCACTAAAGAACATTCTCTCTCACCCTACGAACCCTGGACCTACTCCTTTGCCCACCCTCATCTACACAACTTTCCATCTACTCTCTAACATCAATTCCTCCTTCTCTACATCCTGCTGGATTTGTCTGTCACTGGCTCAAACCCTCATTACAGCCACTCTACTAATCCCAAATTGGACCACAAACTTATTATGAATTCTTACCTATACCAGACCTCAATGCACCCAATACAAT
>NW_005361232.1:0-1303 GCF_000412655.1 Myotis brandtii
ACAGCCAAGGAGCAGCAGCCCCTGCAGGTCCCTGCGAGCAAGCCCGGGCGTGGACACTCCACACAGACCTGCACGGTGACCCCAAACATCCGTCGTGATCAGCGTCAGAAGAATCAGCCTCCAGCCCCCTCCAAGAACTGCCCTCCCTTCCAGCGCCATCTGCAAGCCATGGCCAGGCCTGCCCGGCCTCAGCATTCCTGCAGGCATGTCCACGGTTGGAACTGGGTTCCCTCACCCACCAGGTCCTCCAGGTCGGATTGGTCTCCCAGCCCGACCCAGCCTGCAAGTTCACCCTCAATGCTAGCAGGGCTCTGTCTGAAGAGGCACTGGCTTTGGAAACCTGTGCTTTTGAGCCACTTTTTTAAAAAATCGATTTCTGGCTCCTGGTGGGGTAAAGGCAAAGTGCTCCCTGGCTCCTGACAGCTCCTCAGAATACCCAGGGCCCCTTCTTCTCACTGCCCCTCCTTCCTGGTGACCTTGGGGCGCCCTTGAGCATGCAGCCCCATCCGCTCTCTTGCCAGCACCAGCATCAGGAGGTAATCAGGGCTCTGAGCAACACAAAGAATGTCAGGTCCCTGGAAGCACCTGACATGAACGCTCTGCAGAGAAACGGGTAGGAGACCTCTGTGTGTGACTGTCCTTTCAGTTCAAGTACAAACCACACACGTAAGGAAGCCAGAGCAATGAGAGGCAGAAAATAGAGCCTAGAGCTGGCCTCGGCTGTTGAAGGCATGTGTGTGCGTGCAAACATATGTATATGTGTGTATATGTGTTTGTGTGTGGAGAGCGTGCGCTGATGTGCATGTGTGTGGGTGTGTGTGCAATGTGTGTGTGTATTGCTGTTGTGTACACGTGTGCATGTGTGTTGTGCTTTGCATGTCTGTGTTTTTGAGTGTGCGTGTGAGCTGCGTGTGTTAGGGCGTGTGCATATGTGCAGATCTTCCATTCTGCTGTGTCCCTGACAGCAGCCTGCACACCGGGTGTGGGGCCCGCCGCCTCCGCTGCCCCTAGAACTCAATCCCCGATCCTGGGGGAAATCCCACAACAGCAGAGCCTCCTTCCTGGCACCACAGGCTGTGGAGCTGGCCTTGACAGGGGGCACATGGAGTCTGCAGCCTTAGGCCAGGCCACCCCCTTTTCAGCCCCCAGCCTGAGTGGGGCTCCCCTTTTCATGCTCCCCTATCATGAAGGCGGAGGTGAGTGTTGGGTTACAGGCCTGCCCTGCGGAGGAGGCTGCCTTGCCATGAGGTTGTCTGTCCCGGCCTACCCCTCAGCGCCCGGGCTCCTTTCCCTTTCTAACTGC
>NW_005361233.1:0-2607 GCF_000412655.1 Myotis brandtii
GAAGGGTCAGGCAGAAGGTGGGAAATTCTGTGCTTCTGTGATGCCAACAGAGAGGCCTTGCAGGATTCATGGTGATATGACCTCAAGGCTGGGCTGGGACAGGACACTCTGAAGGCCCAGCTCCTGGGGCTCAGGGCCGCGTCAGGGAAGCCCTGATGCACGGAGGAGGCCGGCAGCCTCGGGGACCGAGCCGGCCCACCACCGGGGCTGCTGCTCTGCAGAAGGGAACGTGTTTGTGAACCACCCTGGGGTCTAGAGACTCCAGAGGAAGGTAGGGAAGACCAAGAGGTTCCTGTGACTGAAGACCATGGGTGCTGGCCCAGGTGTCCGGCCCACGCTTCCTTCCCAAAACAGAAACATGGCGTTCTAGGCCCTGAAACCTGGAGACACAGCCTGATAGTCCTGCTTCAGTGGCTCTAATCCAGACGTCTGCCCTTCCAACAGGACATGGCAGCTGGCATTCGCCAGCCCTCAGAGGATAACCCCGAGGAAGAACGGAAAGGCACTCTAAATTCTTTCAGTAGTGCTGGGAGACCTGCGCACAGGGGGCCTGCCACAGAGGGGAAGATGCGGGCCCAACAAACTGGTCACTGCGCTAGATGCTACAGCTTTCCCCACTCGTGAAAGAGCAAGCTTTCTGTTCTATGTTTAAGTTACTGCCATTAAATCAACTCACTTCCTGGGAGCAGTATCCTGGGACGCGGAGGAATCCACGACTGTTTCCTTCTCTTCTTTTACTGTTGGTAAGAAATTTCCTTCTTCTCTGTAAATAGAGGAGACAGAAAAGCAACCTGGTTTTTAAAATAAAACACGTAAATTGACTCACGCAGCCTGGGACCTGGCCCAGAAGGGCCAGCATTTTCCTGGGACTCAGACATCACGGGGCTCATGGCCTTGTGATTGCCGAGTCGGGAACATGGGGATGAAAGCACGTGACGTGGGTCCGGGAACCCTAACACGTGGAGGAGACCTGCTGAAGCACCAAGGATCAGGCTGTACCTCCTCTCAGGAGAGCAAGCCCCCAACCATGTGAAATTCTGGATGGCAAACGGGTGGGCCTTGACGGCAGAGACCCTGGTTTCCTTGCTTGAAAATGAGTCCCCTGGATCGAGGCAGCAGCTCAGGCTCCTTTGGCCATGAGGCTGCCGAGGTCCCACCTAATACTAGGGCTTTTCTGAGAGTTCACCGTGAAGGGAGCAGCTGTAAAAAGTGATGACTCGCAAACCCCTGGGCCCAGGACCACCAACCCTGCTCTGCTCCCAGCGCCCTTGGCTCGGCATCTGTTCTTCTAGTCTGTGTTCCTCTCTTCCCTCAGCTGTGCTGCTGGGCCTTATGCTAGAGCGCTTTCCTGTCTGGCAAAAGTCTGCTTGCCTAGATCACAAGAACTGGGGTGCAAGCCAAGTTCATGTCCTTTACATGACTTGGAGTGGGGTCAGGCCTTTCCTGGACCCCCACGGCCTCTTACATCTCCCCCTTCTTTGTGTTTCAGGCGCAGTTCATGCACAGGGGTTTGCAAGGACTGGAGGCTTCCTCCAATGGCTTGGATGTAGACTGGAAGTAGACAAAGCAGAATGGTTATGCATATAAGTAACATAATCCCGGAACCCAATCACGAGGTCCACCGGGTAGAAGAAAACCAACTTTCAATCTCATTAAAAATCTTAGCTGCTACCTCCGCAGGCGGAAGCTCAGGTCCCTTTGCACTCATTATAGCCTGAATTTCCTCATGCAATTTCAAAGTTACACAATCAATCACTGTTGCTAAGTGCAGTTACTAAAACATAAGTGAATTACATAAAACCATAATTAATCAATAATGCCCTGTTACCAAGGTACTTATTAATCAACTTTGCCCCATTGCTCTAGCTACTAATATAAACTTGCCCCGTTTCCTAGACTATTATACAGAGGAACAGTGGGTACATTCCAGGTGAGAGTCTGGTTAAACAATGCTTGAAAATGAGAGTCCCCCAAATGTCCATTAGGCTTCACCTAAGTCCCTTGAATATAGTCCAAGTCATTGGTAGTCAAAGGCGGATCAGGATCAGTCCAAGTCTGCAGAGTGAAGGTTGGTGGATCAATCACATGAGTCCAGTGAACTGCAGCCGAAATCACTGGCAAAAGTCCAGTCAAGGTAATTAAAGCCAAAGTCAATCCCCGGGGAAGAGTTCTGAGTGAACGCTTTGAGCTTCCGCATCCAGCCTCTTCAAAGAGCCCCAGGTGAGGAGGGGCCATCTCCGTCCGAA
The DNA here is from genome assembly GCF_000412655.1 of Myotis brandtii. Taxonomy (NCBI): domain Eukaryota; kingdom Metazoa; phylum Chordata; class Mammalia; order Chiroptera; family Vespertilionidae; genus Myotis; species Myotis brandtii. The sequence goes on from NW_005361233.1 coordinate 2,247, forward strand.
GGGTCGACGCCTCCGCTGGCGCGTGTCCTGAAGGTTTATGGCTTCTCATCCTCTTCCTCAGAGATCCGATCGCAAACTCGGTCATTGGGGTCTGCATCTGGAACTTAAACACAAGTATACCCTCTTCCCCAAGTTAGCAACTCCACCGGGCCTTTCCAAAAGGAGGATTCCTGATCCCGGTACATTACTTTAGAATTAGGCTTATGTTCTTGAGGAACAAAGTGTTTTTCAGCAGCTATTTCCCCATGCTGCTGATTTAAAAAAATTTAAAGTAAATAGTGAATGTTGTAATATTTGGTGAGGAGAGAGTACGGACCCCCTAGCTCCCCCTTCTTTGTGTTTTAGATCTGATTTTTCAGGG
>NW_005361234.1:0-3703 GCF_000412655.1 Myotis brandtii
CATGGGCTTTTTCTGGTGAGAAATGCCAGTTGTTTCTCTGGCCTTTATTACCCTATACTGTTCCTCTTTTGCACATTTTTTTATACCTGAGAATTTTCCTTTAAAAAAAAAAGAATTCCTAGGCCCTGAAAGAATTTGGGGGAGTAATATTTTACAAGTTACCTTGGTAATAAGTTAGACAAATTTATATATAACACAAAGGTAGGCATCACCCCCTGTCCTCCTTCCAATGCCACTTTGTTGAATTACCAGTAGAAGAACTTGATCTGTAAATATTCATAGATTTGTCCTGGCTCATATGAATTTATAATAAAAAATTGGCATATGTGAAAGACATATGGTTTGTTTTTATAAAAGAAGGAACATCCTCTATGCATTAACTTGAAATTTCTAAAATTTCACAAACTATATAAACAGTCCTATATACCAGTAGAGATGAATTCATCTGTTTGCCTTCTTTCTTTATTCATGTAAATGTTTTTGCATAAGTGGGATCATATCATATTTTTGAGCTTCATTATTTAATAATTGTTTGGTTACAAAGTTTCTGATATTGAATAAAAAGACACCACCAGACCACCAGTTTAGAGGAAATCGATTGTTTAAATGTAAGCAAAGTATCCTTTTGACCTATACACTTCCCTGTGCACACCTGGTGGCCCAATGGAATACTTGTCAATGAGTATGAGATCAGAGAATTCTGTCAGTGATATGGCTGTGTTGTGATCATTGCAAAAATACTGTTGACTGTTTCAGGAACTTCCCTTTTGCCATCCATAATGCCTTGAAGGAGCTGGATTTAACCAGGGTTGGCATTATGGTCTTAAAACCTTGTACCTCGTTTAGACAATGTGAGAATTAAGAACGTAGGAGTTTAGCCTGGCTGTTGTGGCTCAGTCATTGAGCATTGACCTATGAACCAGGAGGTCATGGTTCGATTCCAGATCAGGGCACATGCCCAAATTGTGGGCTCAATCCCTAGTAGGGGGCATGCAGGAGGCAGCTGATAGATGATTCTCTACCATCATTGATGTTCCTCTCCTCCCTTCCTTGAAATTTAAAAAAAGAGCATAGAAGCTATAGGCTGTTGTGTAAGTGGGCTGAAGGTCAGTGACGAAAAGAATCACAGGAGGAATTGTGCTGAGCTAGTGAGATTTTTTAAAAAAAGGAAAATAGAGTAGGATAACCGAATGTTTGAAATAGAAATTTTGAAAAATTTTATTTTATTTTTTTAAATATTTTTTATTGACTTCAGAGAGGAAGGGAGAGAGAGAGAGAGAAAGATAGAAATATCAGTGATGAGAGAGAATCATTGATTGGTTGCCTCCTGCACACCCTCTACTGGGGATAGGGCCTGCAACCTGAGCATGTGCCCTTGACCGGAATCGTACCCGGGACCCTTCAGTCCACACGCCAATGCTCTATCCACTGAGCTAAACCAACTAGGGCTGGAAAGTTTTATTTGTTGTTTATTCTGTGGCCTGGAATCATCAAAGTGCATCTGAAAAGGATTGGAGCTATAAAAAGGTCATCAAAAGTGAGGAGGTCAAGAAACTGAGAAGCCAAACTCATGTATAAATTGTCTATGTCATGATGATGTCACCTATGATGGCAGGGTTAGTAGTGAGGAGAGGAAGTGACTGAGGAGACATCTGATGGTAAGGAAGTCAGTGCAGCAACAAAGGGTAATATTCTCATGCCATGTGTATGAGGAGCTGAGTATTAAAGCAAGGGGGAGGAGAATGCTCTGGACACAGCAGGGAGGAGCCAAGAGGACAAAGAATGCACTAAAATCAGATGTATTATGTTCTATATAACTCATGGCATAAACACAGAGGACATTTTATTGTTTCCACCTTCAAGGTCAGGGCCGCTGAATGGCAAAAAGTGGAAGAATGACAAGTGGTATTGGTTATATGACAGAATTCTAGAAAACTTGTGGGGAAATTCTGTTAACAGGGAGAAAAGAATGGAGGGCTGAGGGGCCATCATTGGGCGCTCCTACCATTCAGATGGGGAGACCAAGGCAGGAACACAGGAAAATCCACAGTGTGGGCAATAAAGATTTATCTTACAGGTGTGGTGAGTATTGAGCCTCCTTAAAGTACATTTCCTATGTTATTTCCTATGTAGTGATTTTTTAAATATATATTGATACCTTGTTATTTCGTCTATTGCCGTGCTCCACAACTATACATTTCTCTTGGTGAGAGAGGTGCAGGGAAGACTTTTACACTCAGAACGACTGAAGGCTGCAGTGAGAAAGGGAACCAGAAGGGTTTCTGCACAGGAAGGGTGTGACTCTGCACCTCTGTGGCTAAGCTGCTGGCACAGAGGTACACAGCTGAGTCGCCGGGTTCTGTGGGCTGGATATCCAGAGTGGAGAATGATCCATTAGGCATCTTAGCTGAGAATCGGTCCTTGGGCATCCCACTGTTGTCTATTGGAGCTCCGTTATTGAAATAAATCAGGAACTTCAGTCCCTCTAGTGAGGTTTGTCTGTACCAGTAAAGTCCATTGTGGCCTAAAATTGGCTCACAATTCAGTGTTACTGCTTATCCCATCTTTGTCACCTTGTGTCTGGGTGTCTGGGCGACTCCAGCATCTGCGTGCTCTGTGGAAGTGGTAGACAGAGTTTGGGAACAGGATAAGAAACATAAATGGAATAAAAACTGGAAATATCCAAAAAGGCAGATGCTTTATTTCTAGGGACTTACCTACTAACATGAGGCCAAGGCTCACACAGCAGAGGAGCCAGGTGGCCATGGCAGGGTGGGATAGCAGGAGGCTTCACCCATATGATGCCTTATGAACATGAACAGAGGGCCAGGGGTTCTAGTTCCTCTGGTCTCCACAAGGTGGAGAGTGGCTTGTCAGTGACAATGCTCTCTGTCACTGCTCATAAGACCTCCTCTAGAAGCGAACATTAATCCTCTTCAGAAGACTGACTGGACTAGGGCATATCTATTCTAGGATGTGACTGGCTTATTCAAAGACTCCAAAACTTTCATCAATTGTCCCCTCTCATACCTGTGCTTCTACCATTCTTTCTTCTCTGCTATATCACATGCCTACTGTTTGCTAGACATTTCCCTGTGTGTGGGCCATCAACACCGCAAATTCTGGACACCAATAAAGTATTTTCTAAATCTCAAGTTTTTTATACTACTCTGAAGGCAGAGGACATAAATTCTTTTAATGTAAGCAAAGTATTTCATTGACCTATACATTTCCCTGTGAACACCTGGAGGCCTAATCGAATACTTTTCAGTGAGGATCAGAGAATTTCTGTAGGTGGCAAGGCTGTGTCTTGATCATTGTAAAAATGTTCTTAGTTCAATCAGGAATTCCCCCTTTTCTATTCACAGGTGCCGTGAGAGAGCTGTATTTAACCAAGGTTGATGTTATGGTCTTAAAATTGAACGTGGTTTAGACATCGTGAGAATTAAGAATATGGATGTTTCAGGTCCTGATTGGGATTACCTAGTGGGTTACAGTGTCACCCCAGTTCACCAAGATTGCAGGTTTGATCTCTGGTCAGTGCACGTACAGGAATCAAATAATGAATGCATAAATAAGTGGAACAACAAATCAATGTTTCTCTCTCTCCCTCCCTCCCTCTCTGTCTCTCTCTAAAAAAAAATCAATAGATAAACTTTTTTTTTTAAAAAAAAGAACATGAGAATTTAAAAGCTGTTTGGTA
>NW_005361235.1:0-508 GCF_000412655.1 Myotis brandtii
GGCTAATATGCAAATCGACCAAACGGTGGAACAACCGATCGCTATGATGCACACTGACCACCTGGAAGCAGATACTCAATACAGAAACGTCCCCCCTGGAGGTCAGTGTGCTCCCACAGGGGGAGCACCACTCAGCCAGAAGCCAGGCTCACAGCTGGCAAGCACAGCGGCGGTGGCAGGAGCCTCTCCCACCTCTGCAGTAGCGCTAAGGATGTACGATTGCCAACTTAGGCCCGCTCCCCACAGGAGGACATCCCCCGAGGGTGCAGGCCATCAGTTGGACATCCCCTGAGGGCACAGGCCAGGCTGAAGGACCCCCCCACCCAAGTGCACGATTTCATACATTGGGCCTCTAGTATACAAGAATTAACTAAAAATGGATTAATAACCTAAATACCAGACCATAAAATTCCTAAAATGAAACCAGTAAAATCTCTGACATCTCTCATTTTTTTCTGATGTATCTCCTTGGGCAAGGGAAAACAAAATAAAAAATAAAAAAGGTGGC
>NW_005361236.1:0-354 GCF_000412655.1 Myotis brandtii
ATGTCACAGGACCTCACAGGGTCTGTAATTCCTGTAATAGAGGGGTAGTATTTACCACTTCACTACTTCCCTCTGTTCTAAACAGGCCTTTCCCAGTTTCCTACAGTTGAGGTTTGTGCCACCCCTGACATGGGCATGGTCTCACAGCCCTGCAAGACAGTATACAGGCTGCCAACTGTCTCTCAATAGAGACCAAAAAACCTGATGTATTCTTCTTTGCCCAGTTGTGCACCGGCCCTTTTGAAAACTACATTTAAATCTGTAAGACGATTAAAGATTACTATATTTACATAATAAAGTATACATTGGCACTGTGACCGCTTCTGACAGCTAAATCTTCTGCTACTAAACATG
>NW_005361237.1:0-1149 GCF_000412655.1 Myotis brandtii
GGGAAATCCTACATTTTCTTTTTTTTTCTGTCGAAAGCAAACCGGGGTACAGACGGAGGGTCATCGCTTGGAAAGTAAAGGAGCCGTTTGTCCCGAATCCGCCCTCCTCCACATGGTGAGCAGCCCGCCTGTCAGACGTCTCTGGGTTTTTTAATTTTAATTTTTTTTTCCTCTTTAAAAAAAAAAGAAGAAGAAGAAATCACGCCTAATTAGTTTTTTTTTAATCAGCCACACAACTGAGGCGCGAGCCTGCATAATTCATAGCAGCGGCCGGGCCCCACGTGTCAGAAACCCAGTGTCGCAAATTAAAAATAACAAGTTTGGGGCCAGTGATTCAATTAAAAACCCGGGGAAAACAGCGGATTATGCATAATTGAGAGGTTGTTGGCGGGGAGGGATGCGTGGTCGATGGGATCCGGGCTGCCAGGGGTATTTACATCAAAAAGGTAAAAAAAAGAAAAACAATGATGATGAATTTGCTGGGTTCCAAACGAGAGAGAGAGAGAGAGAGAGAGAGAGAGAGAGAGAGAGGAGAGACTTTTTGATGGAATCCTGAAGACCACAAGGTTTTATTTCGAGGGGAAGCTGTTAAAATGAGGGGGTGTGGGTCCTGGGTTATTTGAGAGACACAGAGGGGTGACCTGCTCAGAGCAGAGTGGGGGACCCTCCCCATGGACCACGAGGGACCCACTAGAGAAACGAAGAGGGAGGAGGGAGAGACAAGAGATGGAGAGAGATAGAGAGAGAGACAATAGAGAGAGATTGTGAGAGAAGGAGGAGGAGGAGGAGGAGGAAGAAAAAAGAAGAAGAAGAAGAAGAAGAAGAAGAAGAAATGAATGAGAAGGAGGAGGAGAAGGAGGAGGAGGAAGAGGAAGAGGAGGAGGAGGAAGAGGAAGAGGAGGAGGAGGAGATGGAGGTCGTCTCTGGGAAACAGATAACCCCTCACCACGAGGGGTCCGTGGCCAAAACCTGCAAACCCGGTGCTGCTACACCTGGAACCACTGAGGAGGCACGAAGGTGAGGCAGAGCGGGCAGGTGAGCAAGTGAGGGCGGTGTCAGCATAAACCCATCTCCTCCTCCTCCTCCATCTCCTCCTCCTCCTCCATCTCCTCCATCTCCTCCTCCTCCTCCATCTCCTCCTCCTCCTCC
>NW_005361237.1:5402-5964 GCF_000412655.1 Myotis brandtii
GAGGAAGGGAGAGGGATAGAGAGATAGAAACATCAATGATGAGAGAGAAACATCGATCAGCTGCCTCCTGCACGCCCACTACCGGGGATGTGCCCAGAACCAGGGAATGTGCCCTTGACCGGGAATCGAACCCAGGACCCTTCAGTCCGCAGGCCGACGCTCTATCCACTGAGCAACACCGGTCAGGGCTACCATTGATTTTTTTTTAGGAAGAGAGAGAGAGAGGCAGAGAGAAACATGAATGAGAGAGAGACACATCCACCGATGGCCTCCTGTGCACGCGCCCCAACCAGGACCCGGGGCCCAGGGAGGTGCCTGCAACCGAGGTCCGTGCCCTTGACCAGGAATAGAACCCGGGACCCTGCAGTTTGCAGGCCGATGCTCTGTCCACTGAGCCAGACCGGCCAGGGCTCCCCGGATACTTTGTTTGGGGAACCACCCCCCACTCCTTCAAGGAGTTTCAGGGACTCAAGGATGCCAATGGGTATGCTCGGTCATTTCTACAGGATCTAAACCAGACATTCAGCCCTGACCGGGGTGGCTCAGTGGATAGAGCGTCGGC
>NW_005361238.1:0-9053 GCF_000412655.1 Myotis brandtii
AACAGCATGTCCTGGAGTAGGTCTGAAGGCAGAATAATATGCCAATTTTCAGATTAAACTATAGATAATTATAATAGCAAATGTTTTGGGTGTTTTAATTTTTAGTTTCTTAAAGTACCTTATATACACTGTTACTAATCTTTACAACCATTTGAGATCTGGGTAAACTGAGGATCAGAAAGGTCAGTTATTGAATAAAGGAATGAATGAATGTGTAAAAAGATCATTAGTTTTAACATTTCTGGGACAATCGTATTCTAACAAAGTTTATATGCACTAGCATTTATAATTCTGAAAATTTCCACATAATTAAAAAGTTTAATATTAGTAAATTGCTATTTGAAAAAATATGTAAATTAGCACAGCACAGTTTGCACAATTTGTACAATTAGTCACATTCAAATTTAGTGTCAAAACCAAAATTTTATTTTGGAATTTATGATAAATATATTTAATAAGCATGTAGTGGCCAAAAAGTATTAGTGGTACAAATAGCTATAGACTTGAAAATATACAAATGTGACATGAATCTATCAGAAACTGGAAAAACAATATTGATCATATATTTACAATTTGCTACAAGACACAAGCTTGAGATAGGAATACGGCACAGATTTGGTTATAGTTGACACAAGAAACTCCAGACCAAGGCACCATAGGGTTTCCAGAAAGTATGAAACCTAGCAAAGAGTAGGCCTTTGGATGGGAGTGGATCCAACATGAGGTGAAAGAATGCATTAATAGGTATGTCGTACACTGGAATGGGAAATATAGGAGCAAAGGATATTTGGAGTGCTAAACAGCTAAGTGGTTGACACTATAAAATCTAGCATGTAGAGGTTTGAGGGATTTCAGTCTTTAATTAAATTAAACGTGAGAGTAACAAAGCATCCAGGGGTAGATGGGCTGGGTATATTTCAATAAAGCAAGTCTTAGTTATCCCAATGGGTACAAAATGCAGGAAGTGGGTATAGGGGACAAGACAATACCTTAACTGCAAAAACGAAGACTTTAGGTCAGGGTAGAGGTTGATGCTAAGTTTCAGAGTGTTGAACTAAAGTTCTTTAGGTTCCTCCTCCTACATTTAAGATTTTTTTTTAGAGTTAAATGATGCTGAGCCCCTAAGGCAAAGTTAAATGGCAGGAACAATGGAGAGAAAACTAGTTATAGAGGCTGGGAACCAGGAAAGGCCTAATTAAGGGTTTGTCTAGGTAGAATTGAAAGGTGGAACTGAGTATTTTAACATGTAAACATTTGACTGCTACCAGAATTTATCTTATTACACTTCTTCCAATCTTACACCACCCATCCTAACCTGCAGTGGATATGGATTCTTTTGATTTCCAGGAGAAAACAGACATTTTTTTTTTTTAAAAAAAGACTGGTCTGCCCTAGCCGGTTTGACTCGTAGATAGAGCGTTGGCCTGCAAACCGAAGGGTCCCAGGTTCAATTCTGGTCAAGGCCATGTATCTCCGTTGCAGGTTCGATCCCCGGCCCTGGTTGGGGCTCATGCAGAAGGCAACCAATCGATGTGTCTCTCTCACATCGATATTTCTCTCTGTCTCTACCTCTCCCTTCCACTCTCTCTCTAAAAATCAATGGAAAAATATCCTCTGGTGAGGATTAATAAAAAACAAACAAACAAACAAAAAGACTGGTCGGGCTTGCAAATAGATATTTAGCATATACTGTTAGCCTCACATTACATATTAGTATCATGGAAGTTGGCAATCTGAGGTCAGAAACTTAGGGGAAAAAATGTTGAAAAAAATTTATAAGGTTTTGGCCAGCATTGCTCAGTGGTTAGAGCATTGACTCACACACCAGAGTGTTGCAGGTTTGATTCCTTGTCTAGGCCATGTACCTCAGTTGCAGGTTCAATCCCCTAATCAGCGCAATTATACAAAGCAACCAAATGATGTGTCTCTTTCACATGGATTTCTCTCCCTTGCCTCCTCTCACTCTCTAAAAAAAATCAATGGAAACACTATCCTTGGGGGAGGAATAACATCATTTTTTTAAATAAGTTTAAACCATATGTCTACATCGCAACACCCCTCAGTGTATTTCTTCTCAGATAAGTATCATCCTATCATCCCCCATCTTTGAAAACACTCATCTCATAAAAGGAAAAGTACTCCTATAAATGAAATATGTCTCTTTGTAGATTCCATCTATGAGCTATCGTCTCTTGGCTCTTGCCATCTTGTATCACACACTTCCTACTCATTGGCATAAAAAAGCCCCCAGGTAGGTTGATCTAGGCATCCCTAAAAGCTTACCATCAAGAAAAATGACTAGATCCATAGATTTCCTTCCCCAAACCAGCTTACTCCATGTAGAGAGTGAGGCAAAAATAGGTTTACACTTGTGACTACACGAAATAGAGATTATTCTTGTATTATTCACTAATTATTGTATTATTCCATATGAACAACTGTACACTTACTTTTGCCCCACCCTGTATAAGTCATTAGCAACTTAGCCCTAACTCAGAGTCACAAGAGTGGTTAGTGGGAAAAGCACTAACTAGGGGCCAGAGAACAAGGGCAACCCAGGCCAACTCAGGCTAAGTGCACACCTCTGTTCCTTATGCTCAGGGCCACAGTATAACTCACCGCAATGCCCTTTTCACACACTCCCTGTGGACAAACCCAGAGCTTGATACAGAGCATAAAAACAATCCCTATTTTACAAACATAACCAATGAATGATATAAGTGACAAAAACAAAAATATATTTAGGATTATTCTCTCTGGTGGACAGAACTCTTGCTCTGTATACTTTCACATTGCATGTTCCCTGTTCCTCATGCATGTCCTGTCTTTATTCTCCTCTTCATTTCTGTCTGGCCTTGCACCCAAGCATGGCAGACAGAGAATCCTAGAGGCCCAAAATTCTACAGTGGCTGTTTGCAAGGGGGAGGAGACTACAGTAACTGCCACACTGGATACACTTTATGGGAGAAGGAAAGGGGAAATATCGTGAATGCCTCTCATGTATAAAAATGCAGGATGGCAGGAAGCCTACGTAGCCCAAGGAACCAGAGGGAGCAGATTATGGGCAGAAGAACTGCAACCAAAGGCTAGAAGAGGAAAGGTTTGCAGTCAGCTGGCTCCTAGCTCTTTGGTATTTGCTTCTAATGGGCAGAGTCCATTTTGGGACACATCACACACTGAAAAGAAGACCCCAGTTGCTGCTGGAAGTTGACAGGAAGTAACATCCGTGAGTGTAAGAATGCAAGAACAAAGCTTGTCTAGAAACACTGCCTACAATGAAGAAGAAGAAGAAAGGGAGAGAGGAGAGATGCAAGTCCAATCTGGCCTATCCCAGCCCAGCCCAAGGAAGGTAGGATTCAAGAAGAAACTAAAAGAGAAGAGCCTTGGGCCACATCATTCTCCACAACATGCACTCAACAAACTTCATTTTACTCTTTAACCAAGTCGCAAAAGAGCTTCCTCCACCCCCACCCCCACCCCAAATCCTCACCTGAGGATATTCTTTTCCATTGATTCTGAGAGAGTGAAAGGGGAGGGAGGAGGATGGAGATAGAGAGAGAAATACCGATTTCAGAGAGACACACTAATTGGTTGCCTCCTTCATGTGCCCCCACTGAGGGGCAGGGAGCGAATCTGCAACTGAGGTATGTGCCCTTGACTGGCAATACAACCCATGACCCTTCGGTCTGAGGGCTGACGCTCTAATCACTGAGCCAAACCAGCCAGGGTGCAAAAGAGCTCTTTAATTCCTCCCTTTGCTCCCCAAAGTTGAAGTAAATTCACTAGTTACTAGTAGATGGACAGATATAATTTCTGCACAATTGCAATGGTGCAACCTAGATAACCCTTTCTGTTCTCTCTTAGAATATTAAGTATATATATATAATGATAAATATATGTCATACAACCCAATAAAGAGAATAAAAGTACTAGTTAATTATATTAATGGATGTCTTTAAGAAATCCTGAGATTATTTCCCTAACACACGAACCTGGGGAAAGTGAGACTATCACATCTCTCTTGTCAATTAGCACATCTACCCCGGAGTCCAGCCATTTAGGGGTTGGTTTAGCTCCCTTACTGCTCCCTCCATCCAATCTTGGCTTCTTGTTGGGGATCTGACCGCCCTATTGGCCCTCGCATCCCTTTAAACTGCCTGCTTTGTGACATCATTCTCCCACCAAACCTACCACCACCTGGCAGAATCTTGGGGTTTCCATGGAGTTGTCAGTAAATACATTTGGATCATCGCAACTGACCAATGACCAGTATCCAGTGACAGTGTGACCAGTAACCTTCGTACTGGAAACAAGCGCTCTTTCGCTTCAACCACTCAGACATCCTCATCCCTTGCATCTACAATTAATAAAATTTCCTCTTCTTCTCTGACCATGTCAGGTAAGGAAAGAAACTTTTAAAAGTTTCTCATTAGATATTTTTGCCCCTAAATTTAGCAGTAGACTCAAAATAGCATAAAGGAAGGAAATATTGATCTAGAAATCCAGAGACCTAATTTCACTTTTGATTTTGATACTTACTAGCTATGTGACTTGGGACAAGTCATTGACTCTCTCACAAAATCTGTTCATCCCTCATCTGTTACATTAGGATTTCAGATTGGTTGTTCTCTCTATTCCCTTTCTTTTCTAATATTGAGTTTTAAAGACACCCATATAGAAAATAAAATCAAGACTTCTGGAATGTGTTTCAATAGAAACACAGAGAATATATATATATTCTAGTATAAGGGTCTCTCACCACTAATGTTTCAACTTTAGTATTTTCAGTTTAGTGCAGTTCAAAAAGTAATATTCACCTATTTTTGGAGTTTTCTATCCAAACTAGGTGAAAGGGGAAAATAGGGAGAGAAGATGAAGCGTACTAGGCTATAGTGAGGCAAGTATTTAAGTGTGAGAAAGTTTAGGATTGTTTTCATCAGCACGGGCCCACAGGAACCAAGGGGGGGCGGGCACATAAGCATGAAGGAGGGGAAACTATAAGAATGAAGCAGGAGGGCATGGAAGAGCTCTCAAGAGCAAAAAAGGGTAGTTTTGCAATGGAATGCTGAAGGCAACCAAGGATTTTAAATTAAAGCAGAGCAGGTAGGGTGAAATCTGCTCAGAGGAGGGCAAAATAAAGTTGATTTTAGTCAGTGCTTACATTAATATATTAGGAAGGAAAGTAAGGCTGGAATAGGGTATCTGTAGGCAAAGCAGCTTATCAGCAAAGTCATATTCAGTTGCCTGTGTTTTTCTATTGCCTCTCTGAACACACAGATGACAGTTTTGAGTATCAACGTTTAAAAACATGTGTTTTAGAAATTATGGTTCCTGTAAGCAAGAAATTAATAAAGGTTATCTAGGGGGCTGGAGGAAAACATAATTTTCAGTGTTTCACTTCATTCTGATATTTAAACTATGTAGATGTTTTTTGTCACTTAAAAATGAAATTAAGATTAAAAAATGATATGTCCTAACCTGAACCAGAAAGACTAATTCCTTTGTGTGATAAGTATGTTCCACACTGAGAAACAGCCATCATCTCCCTTAGATCTTAGCTACCCAAGAAGGAAAAGAAAAGGTCAAACCCCACATCTCTAACTTCACGTGTATCTAAAACCAATCTTGTGGGGTCTCTTGACGATTCCTACAGTAAATTTTTATTTAATTAAAGTCTAGTGAAAATGGCTTTTAAGACTTTCCTGGATGTTGAAGATGATTAAAATCTAGGTTTTGAGATAAACATATAAATTTTCAGGATACTCTTTTAAGTGTTTTTTTCTGTTTGTCATGTGGTTATATTAATGGAAACATATATTTCTACTAGACTTACTATCTGTTACTTGCTGGGTAATATTCAGAAAAAACATGAATAATCACATTAATGGAATTCTTTTTGCTCTGATTTATAACAATTTTTACAGAAATATCTGTCTACATATATTGGGGCTACTTATACATCCACATTTATGGCTTGTTATGCAGTTTTTACTGATATATCTTCTCTCTCCACATGGCTAGAAATTTTTTCAAAATCATCTTGTATTGTGGGCTGTTCTTTGGTTAATAGTATTCACTAAAACAGCATAGGCAATATTCACTTTTATAACGTGCGTATAAAATAGAACATCGTTTATTAGCAAATTTTTATGCTTTGATTTTTGCTATGTGCCCCAATTTTCATTAATGTTTATATATATTTTTAGTTCTGTGATATATATTGTTCATGATTTTTCTCTTTGTCTTTCCATAACTTAAATTTTCTTCCATATAAATCATATCCTATATAATAAAAGGCTAATATACAAATCAACCGAACAGCGAAAGGACCCTTGGTATGACCCACACTGACCACCAGGGGGCAGACGCTCAACACAGGGGAAATGCTGCTCAGCCAGGAGCCCTGAGCCCAGTGCAGTGGTGGGAGCCTCTCCCGCCTTCACGGCAGCACTAAGATTGGCTGACTGAAGGCTTAAGCCATCAGATGGACATCCCCCAAGGGCTCCTGGACTGCAAGAGGGTGCAGGCCAGGCTGAGGGGCCTCCCGACTGCACGAATTTTGTGCACTGGGCCTCTAGTGTAATATAACACTTACTCATGTATAAATTATTATTGTTACTATTATTATAATGACTTTATGAATGAGTAACTCAAAACCTGGACAGTTTCAATAATGTTTTTCTTTTAAAAAGCACTTCCTGAGAAACTCACTCCCCCATAGCCATTTTGAGGTAGGATCAGAAACTCAGGAGCACTATCTCAATTCGTTGAGGTTCTGCTTCCCGGCTAATGTCGACAGTTTGGTTCAAATAAACTCACAAAAATTCTTAAAAAAAAAAAAAAAAAAGAAACTCAGGCTTGAAGAGGGTAAGAATGACACTTCAAATTTACCAACTGCACTGAGCTACATGTGAGTTCCAGGGAATAGCATGTGAACTTGCAGGCAGCATGAGGCACTGAAGATTACAGCGGCAATAGCTGTACTGTTTTCCATGGACAAAGCCCATATCTATACTAGAAGCCCCATTGCTCCCAGTTTGTGGAAGTGTAATGCTCAGAGCAGAGCTCGAGTAAGGGAGTCAGGATTCTTAGGTTATGTAACATGGTAATAACACTAGCACAATGAGAGAACTTGAACAAGTCTATCTGGCCTCTCTGAGCTTCAGTTTCCACACTCATAAAATGAGAATGTTAGAACTCAGGGTCTCTAAAGAATCCTGGTTCTAAAATGCTTCGATTCTAGGAAAGAGCACACAAATCAATACTAATAGAGGCTCAAGGGAAAGATAGGGCAGAGAGTGATTGCCTCTACCATAGAGAATGTATGAACCACTTGGTTCTCCTGCACATTTTGCCCACATTGGGAGCACAGGCAGTTAATACAGAAGAGTAGCAAACTGTTCCAGCACTTACAACCAGCATAAGCTGTTTGATTTTTGACACCTCAGTGAGTATTGGTATTAATCTTAAGATGATGCTATTCTTCAAACATAGTGAAGCCCTTTGATTTTTTGACCACCCTCTTTGTTCCCCACAGAGAATTTCCAAAATCCACCTTTACTTGGAACTTCAAAGTCTCTGCAGCTCTCTCTTCCTGTGGGGAGCACTGCAGCCTCCCTCACAGGACGAGTCTGCAGTCTCCCCAGAGTCTCTGCTCCAGCCGTCACATCAGCATGGCTCCTACCATCAGTCTCTGGCACCTCTTTCCAACCTCTCATGGGTAGTGCCTACCTTTACCAACATGCTAGCACAACTATGTTGTCTGGAGTTACTGGCCAGAGCCAGATCTCCACTGCAGCTGCTTCCAATCCTGGTATTTTTGAGTGGGCGCTCACAGGAGGCACTGAAAAGAAGTCCTCATCCATCCGAGACTTCACAGTGACTGTCATTGACCAGGACACAGCTGTTTCTTCCATGTCGATGGCATCCCAGTACAATAAAACCTCAGATGCCACTAACATGGTCCCTCTGTATCCATCACTTTCTGCCAGCCTTGTTCATGGGGCATCATCTCAGATTCCAAATCAGGGACAGAGCTGGTCACTTCCCTACCAGGAAGGAAGTCAGCTCTATTACTACAATCAAGGCACACTGGGGCCTCTGCTCCCTGCAGAACGGGGCCCCTACCTGCAATCCTATGGCTCTGTGTCTTACACAGAGAGCAGGGCCTCTGCCCCTCAACCAGAAATGGTCATGGTACTAAAGGAGGTCCAGCCCACAAGTGTGATACCACCGGCCTCCACCTCTGCAATCTACTACTCTGTGCCTGCTCAACCCATCACAGAGACAAGTTTTCAAGGTGAGTTCAAACAGCAAGAAGGAAGAAGAACGGGGTCACCATTAAAAACTCGGGTCAATCTGCACCCAAGAAGTGGTGAGTCCACAGACAGGTAGACTTTAAGTCCTGTGACTTTGTAACTGCCACCCTCAGTCAGTGCTCCCCATTTTCAGACTCTATGGGAACAACTCCTAGAGAAGGGAGGGTGGTAACTGGATTGGCCATGTATGCTATATGCATGAGAAAGCGAGAGCATACGAAGGGGTCCCACACTATTCACTCCCTTACCTACTAGTCCCCCTCTACTACCACACTGTCATGGACTCCCTTATTTATTGCTTCACTGTCTTTAGAAGGAATTTCAGAACTCTTACTGCGATAGTGGCAGTTTAACTTTCCCTCACTCCTTAATTCATGCCAGGTTTTAAGACCTTGTGTTCCATGATCTTGTCCAAAGCAAGCAGGCTAGAAATCTGCCCTTGCTTACGTATTTCATGAGGAAGAGTTCCATTCCCTCCCCTACTCCATTGTGTGAAGTGTTGTTATTTCCTCAGGAAAGGGGAGAGAACTAAAAGGATTCCATATGTACAATGCTAGCTTTGTAAAACATTTTAAATCACTTACTTTTTATTTGATTTATCACAACCCTGTCAAATACACAGAATACCATGGAACAGTGACATCAAATGATCCCTAGTGAGAACTAGAACAGTTGTTTCCTTTCTCCTAGCACAGGGAGCTGTCCATGATCTTTAGGAAGAGCTGGTAGGAATGC
>NW_005361238.1:9637-16916 GCF_000412655.1 Myotis brandtii
TGCCCAGCCTGGTTCTAAGTCAGCTCAACCTACTGCACTCAATTCATCTCAGCCAACATCTGCATCTATGATGGGTCCTGCCAGACCAGCTCTGCCAATTTCAACCAATCCTGATCAGCCTGGTTCTAAGTCAGCTCAACCTACTGCACTCAATTCATCTCAGCCAACATCTGCATCTATGATGGGTCCTGCCAGACCAGCTCAGCCAGTTTTGATGAACCCAGTCCAACCAGATTTGACCAACCCTGTTGAGCCTGGTTCTAATTCAGCTCAACTTACTGCAGTGAATTCATCCCAGCCAACTCCTGCATCTTTGACAGGTCCTGCTAAACCTATTTCAACCAATTCAGTCCGACCAGGTTGGACCAACCCTACCCAGCCTAGTGTCCCTCCGTGTGATGCTTCTAGACCTGTGCCCTACAAAACATCAACTTGCACTTCTTTCCAGTGGGAGCCGGTTCGCACTACGGTGAACAAGCCCTGGACCCCACCCAAACCTCAAAACCAATGGCTTCTCCAGGATTTTGCCTGTCAGCGAATTCCATGGAGGAAACCTGATATTTCTGGGCCAGTAATGTCAACGCCCATCACAAAGGAGCAGAGGCCAGAGAGGGAGGCTATGAAGAGGAAAGCTCAACTTGAGCGGGAGAATGCTGCCAAATTCACCTCGCTGGGGAAAGTGCAGTATTTCATCGAGAGAGAAAAAGAAATGGACATTTCTCGATACTATGGCTATGCAAAATAAGAGGTGCTAGGAGTGTTGGTGCCTCGCTGGATACCTACTGTTTTCCCATAGATAGATAGATATAAATTTCTCTATTCTGGTATATTTTAAATCTTAACAAAATTGAATAAGTAAATGTAGTGGAATTCATAGATAAGTAATAAAGAAGCCTTTTGAGTTTTGAGATGCTGTTAACTGTGGCTTTCTTTGGTGGGGGTGTGGATCAAAAGCTGCATGAGAACAAAAGAATTGGTAGTTGGATGGGCAAATGAGGGACAAGGGGTAAGAACTGAGGAAATAGAAAGAACTTTGTCTATGGCCATAAAGGCTAAAAGGGGAGAGATGGATTTATAAAAAGGAGCAGGAGGTGGGGGGATGGTAGAAGTGAGATGCAGGGTCTGGGGTTAGGGTTAAAAAGAGAAAATCTGAATAGAGTTGAAAATGGTGGATGAGTCTAGATTGATCAGGAGAAATAGAAAAAGTCTCTCGTGGAGGCCGGTCTTAGGTCTCATGCCCACCAGATAAGTATTTTAGAAAACAGATAGTTGGTACATTTCCCAAAGGTTTGGGTTGCCTTTTCCATGTCTGTTTGTAGTTGGGGAAGGTGAGGACAAATCAAGGGAATCTACCAGATGAGTGGCAAGGGGGCAGCTGATAACAGGGGCCCAGGCTAGTGAACTACTGTAGAAGGGGGCTCACTCTACTGGGTAAATCACCATTTACTCAATACTAATGCACGATGTCCATTGAGATGCACGATATTATATTTTAGTCTTCATTTCTAAAATTTTTCTTTTATTTTTAATTCTGTCCTGAGTTGTATCATCTCATCTAATTCTGATTTATGGTATTCTTTCACCTGTTTTTATTATAGTAAAACATACATAACACATAATTTATCATTTTAATGGTTTTTAAGTATACAATTCAGTCACATCAAGCACATTCATGATATTGTGCAACCATCACTACCATCTAAAATTACAATAATTATGTCCAAAGATGGAGCAGGACTTCAGAGAGGTGGAAGGAGCAGGACAGTTTTTGAATCTCCCCAAACCCTTTCATGGAAATAGATAAACCCAAACCAAACAGCCATGGGTAGCTTTTACCAGCATTTACTATTTCCAGAACTTTCCATCATTCCAAACAGAAATGCTGTCCCCTTTAAATAATATCTTCACATCCCCTCCCCCCCCACCATGTTCTTTCATCTTTTACACTGTTTTTCCACGTCTTTTAGCTCATTTTGAAATAGCAGGTTATTGTTTTTTGTTTGTTTTTAAACATATTTTCATTTATTTCAGAGAGGGAGAGAGAGATAGAAACATCAATGATGAGAGAGAATCATTGATAGGCTGCCTCCTGCACACCCCCTACTGGGGATCGAGCCTGCAACCTGGGCATGTGCCCTTGACCAGAGTTGAACCCAGGATCCTTCAGTCTGCAGGCTGATGCTCTATCCACTGAGCCAAACAGGCTGGGGCTAGCAGCTTATAGTTTTTATCTGTTTTGTGGGCCTGTCTTTTCTGACTTGTTTCATTGGTGAAGGAGATGCTATTCTGCTCCTTATTCTTCTTTTTCTCATATTATCTTTGTATGGGATTTGATCTCAATTATTTTGAGTTTTATTTTTAGGTGCAATCAGTTTTAACACCTTTAGAAGAGGAGGTGAGGTTGAAGAAATCTTTTCTAACTTCCCAGAACTTTTGTGTATTTATTTTAATGTAGTATTGGATCATGAGACTTGCTTTCTGAGGTTTCCTGGCTCTGCCCCCCCCCCCCCCCCCTCAGAGAGAGAGAGACACTTTCCCTTTGTGTCTGTGGTTCCTTCCAGCTGTGTCTCTCCTGCATGGAAAGGAGCTCTAGTGCTCAGTGTCCAGGTAGAGAGGCCTAGACTGCTCCAGTCCTTACACTTTGTCCATGGCCCCTTGTATTTACTGACGTTGGGACTGGAAAAAGCCCCTTCCAGTCTCAGCTGCTGTCCTCAACTTGGCCCCCAGTGCTCTCAGGTGAGGACTGCTGGCACTGTGAAGGCCTCCTGTGCTCACGCCCATCAGATGCTTCCTCCTGTCTGACACTCCCTCTGGTGCGATGCTGAGACCAGGCAGGTCTGTGCCCGGTGGTGGTTGTCTGCTCCACCCTCTCACTTTGGGGCTTCTACTTTCCTGGTAAATGCTACCCATGGGCGTTTAGTTTGGATTTATCTAATGCCATGAGAGGGTTTGGGGAAATTAAAAAACAATGCCACTGCCTCTATCTTCCTTAAAATCTGCTCATCCTTTGACATGATTATTTTACTAGTAAATGTGACAGCCCTGAAATTATCAGTCCCCCAAAGCAGAGCTGCAGAGCCCATCTGCCCTACCCTCGTAGGACTCTGGGTCAGACAAGGCTTTCTGAGTCTCCTCTGTCTCACATGGCGCCTCATGTCTGTATTTGCTCAGACTATGTTTTGAATAAGAAGGCAAAACACAGCTACCTGAAAGGCTCATGGGTAGAGGGACATTTGGCCACCATGAGAGGTGGAATAAGCATGCATGCAACTCATTTTCCCAACTAGACTTTTTTTTTTTTTTTTTTGTGATGTGAGATACCAGTCTGCAAACAAACTATAGGTGGAGCTCCAAACCTCAGATTCATCTTCATGTTACTGGTTTTACTGTAGCCTTTTTCTCAAGGAACAACTTCTTCATCAGGTAATTCCAACTCCAACAGAAAAGGAACATAATTTGCATGCAGTAGTAAACCACAAGTGTAAAAGTTCCCAGTACACTTGCTGTATTTTCCTGATTTTAAAAAGCTCATCCCACATCTTTTTCATCCCAAGTATTTACTTTTCAAATTATATTTGTCATTTTATATCCCCAATGGGTTTACAGCAAAAGTTTTAACAACACAAACAGTTTTTAGTACACATTCCATTTCTGCTTTCAGAGCACCCCAATTCCCTAGTAATATTCAAGGTGGGCTGTATTAGTGTCTCAATGCATTGAGCTCACCTAGTATCCCCTTGAGAACCTTAATTGTCTTAAAAAAAATTCCCCCCCCCCCACTCTGATGGCTCTAAGTATTCATCCATGAGTGCCTTAAAAAAACAAACAGGTATTGAGTTTTTCTTTTTCATTATTGTAGGCCCATCACTTGACATAGGTCCATGAACAAAATCAATAAATATTTGATGAACTAATGAAGGCATCTAGCCTTGGAGGATTTCTGCTTCTAGTATTAACCACCTTGTGGAGAAGACTTGGTCCCAAGAGCATCAGGACCACTGTTTTTTATTGTTCGTCTCAGTTATCACCATAATTGGCTACCTGTTCCTGTAATTCATTTTGGAGAAGTGAAATGACATTTAGTTCAACAACATTTGAACATCCAACAATCCTATTGAGTGTCACCTGGGGTTGCAAGCTGTTCCAGGCACTGGAAATAGAGCTGAGCAAGTCATAAAGAACTCCTGTCTTCCTGTAGATTATATTCTGGCAGGGAATGAGAAACAATAAACAATCCAGACCATAGCAGACAGTGGGAAGGGCTATAAAATGAATTAAAATAGGACCAAGTGATAGCAGGTGACTGGGTGGCTACTTAAAGTGTGTGTTCAGAAAAGTTCTCTTTGAGGAGATGACATGTACACTGAGACACGAATGACAAGTTGGAGCCAGCCACGTGAAGATCAGGGTAAGAGCACCCAGGAAGAGAAAACTGCGGTGCAAAGGTCTTGACGGGAAGAGCAGATGTTTAGACAGTGTGGAGAGGGAGTAGTAAGCAAGGAGAAGAGTGGTAGATGGGGTCAGAGAGATAAAGTGAACTGAGTCACTTGTAAGAGGGTAAGGAGTTTAGATTTTTAATTTGAAGTGCCATGGAAATAATTGGAGAGTTTTAAACCCAGGAGCAATCGTATCTGATTTTTGTTTAAAAATAACATTAGCTGTGCCCTGACCGGTTTGGCTCAGTGGATAGAGCGTCGGCCTGCGGACTGAAGGGTCCCAGGTTCGATTCCGGTCAAGGGCATGTACCTGGGTTGCGGGCACATCCCCAGTAGGTGGCGTGCAGGAGGCAGCTGATCTTAATTTGAAGTGCCATGGAAATAATTGGAGAGTTTTAAACCCAGGAGCAATCGTATCTGATTTTTCTTTTAAAAATAACATTAGCTGCTACTGTGAAAATACATTGCAGTAGGTAAGAATGGGTGTCATTACTGTACTAATGAGATGTCCCCTCTAAGTATGGCACTTATCACAGGAGTAGCAAGTAGGCAAATGACATCTGCCTGGAGTCTTCCTTGTTTTGGGTCCCCCAGAAAGTTCCTCTGGGCCTCTTTTCTATATCATGATGCTATATATAAAATATTCCCTTCCGGGAGTCCCTTCATGTTTCAGAGGAATGAGCAGGTAGGAACAAGCATGCAAGAGTGCAGGAGTCTGTGATATTAAAGTATGCAAGAGGTCCTATGAAGACGGTTCAGGGAAAATGTTCATGGCCATAAGGGAAGCACCTCACTTCCTAGCCTGGCCTTGGCCCACAAGGGGAGACACTGAAGCCATTTGCTGACAGAATACCCTCCATGCTTAGCCTTTAGTCTTTGGGGCAGGAGCAAGTAGAATAGTCTTCTCAATTATGTCAACAACCAACAGAATTTTTGTATCCTTAGTTTCCTGGTTACATGTACAAAACTGTCCAGTTTTCAACTTTCCTGGTTAATCAGGAAGTGAGGAATTTCAGATGTTTATCTTGGCTGGGGTGTTCTTGCTTGTTGTTTCTGGTCCCTATAAAGCTGAGAGTGCTGACCACTTGCCCCAGATGCCAAAAACTTTGGTCCATATTTACAAATCCCTTCTCCAAAAGGACCAGATACTGCTTCCCATATTCCTATATCCTCTTACTCATTATTTTAAAAACTGCCATCACCTAGTCACACTTACTTTCAAATATCAGGGACAGCATGTGTGTGGTGGTTGCTCTGTTTGTGATTATGCACATCCCTCTCTTGTGTGCTTCCTAGTCATGGTTTCTTAAAGCCTTCTCATCATAGTCTTAACATCTAGCACGTTTGTAAAATCTATTAACGTTTTAAGTTAAACATCACAAATAAGAGCTATTTTTTTTTTTTTTGGAGAATGTGCTCAATGGGAGCAGATGGCCCTGCCCCACTCCCTATTAGCTCTGCTTCTGACTGTACTACCACAATAGCAGTATGCACCTGCTGGATTTATTCACTGCTGTACCCCTAGCACCTAGAACAGAAACTGGCACATAGTAGATGCTCAAGAAATATATACTGAGTGAGAGGTTGAACGGATTGGTTTTTGTCCCGTGTTGTCTTCTGCCAGGATCCTGCCTGCATTGTATACCCTCCCTCTGACCAGCACTCCTAATGCATCAATTCCTTTAGGCTCAACCCACTATGTTTACATTCTGAGGGGAAAGAGGCAGTATACTAGTAGAAATAAGAGTTTTGAAGACACAGAAGAATTCCTTTACAAATGCCTCCCAAGAGTTATCTGCAGAAGATCCAGGAGAATCAACAGTGGGTCCCAGCCCTGGCATGCATATTTATGCTTGTAAGGGGGGAAGACTCTGCTAAGTGCTTTCAGCCATTAGTCTGAAAAGCCAGTGACCACACAGAATCACTTCAGAGAAATCCACGAGAAATATACACAAAAGGGAGTGAGAAAAAGGAGAGATCTGGATGCTGGCCTGGTGGAAGAGGGAACACCTGTGCAAGAGCTTTCAGCGAGACTTTGAAAGACAGGTCTTGTAATCACTAACATCACGAACAAACTTGCAGGGAGGCTCCCAAGAGTGGAGGCAGGTACATTGGAGGGGAGTAAAGCATCCCCGAGAGAGTTAAACCTTTAAACCAAAGCACAAAATTTCAGAGGTGATATACAAAGTCGCCTGAGACAGACCGACTACCTGGCTTGCAGGACCCCTTTGGGAAGAGACTGTGCATGTATGCACACACCCGCACAGCACACACAGAATATGCCACTGTTTGTATTTGGAGGAAGCAGCCATACTGCGCTGGGCACAGGGGCAGAAAGGACCTCGCACAGATATTTGTGTCCCCATTGCTTTCGGCAGTGATCCTTAGAAGTTAAACACTCATGTTCAATAGACTTTATTGGTGCTCTCACATTAAAAATGAGTCTCATGTTCTCTTTTAGGCAATACAAGCAATTGCCTAATACCCCCAACCATCCATTTTGTGTAGAAAGTAACGCAAACAAGCTGAAAAGTTCAGGAGTTTGATTTCCCCTGATTTAGAAACCCTGGTTAGTTTGGCCAGGTACTCTAGATCAGCAATGCTTCCTTGAATGCGGGAGTTGTTTGTGATTTGTGTGAGTGTGACAGAGGAGCTATATGACCAGAAACCCCGACCAAAAATCAAAATCATCCTAAAAACAGAAGTTATCTTGGTCATCGGTTCCTTTAACTACTTAGTCCCCCTTCTTCGCTGTGGATTTCCTTTACCAAGATGGCCGCCGTCGAGCGCTCTCCTCATTGGTCGGATTTTCTGCAGGTGGCCCCGCCCATCAGCTCGCCCCC
>NW_005361238.1:17833-29416 GCF_000412655.1 Myotis brandtii
CCGGCTCCCTCCCCCCGCCAGGCCCGGCGTGTCGCGGCTGCTCGCACTCCAAAGACCCGAAGCCCTTGGATGATTTTGTCCCGGGTTGGCAACTTGGGCTTGAGTGGCTTCAAGGAGGAGGCCTGAGGCAGTTGTCAGGCGGTCCCTGTCCACTCCTCTCCGCTCACTCCTGCGGCTGCTTTTCTCCTCCTCCTGTCTTTCCGCCTCAGCCCTTTTCCACACCTTCCCCCATTTTCCCGCGGATGACTCCAAAGACCCGAAGCCCTTGGATGATTTTGTCCCGGGTTGGCAACTTGGGCTTGAGTGGCTTCAAGGAGGAGGCCTGAGGCAGTTGTCAGGCGGTCCCTGTCCACTCCTCTCCGCTCACTCCTGCGGCTGCTTTTCTCCTCCTCCTGTCTTTCCGCCTCAGCCCTTTTCCACACCTTCCCCCATTTTCCCGCGGATGCTGAGCTCCGCTCTGGAGAGTGGCGCGGCCCTGCAGTTCCCGGCCCCACTCGCTGGCCTCAAGAGGAGGCTGCATTCGCGACTCCGAACATCCTCTCGCGAGAGGTACTGAGGCGTGACAAGCATCCTCCGCGTCCTTAGCTTGAGGGGTCCTGGGCTGAGGGTGTCAGGAGGCAAGTTGGGAGCTTTCAGATCTGCTGGCGGCTTTCTGAGCCCCTGAGAAGGCCTGTGGGAGATGGGACGCCTTGCATCCCTGGTCGTACCCACAGCGCTCGTACGATGAGCGAGGGTGTGTTAGGAAGGAAGCTGAAAGGAGGAAATGTGACCTAGAGAGAGAATTGGCCAGAGAGAACGAGCTCCGAGGAGCAGGTGTGGGAGTGGGAAAGGAAACTGGAATGTGAGGATTTCTGGGCAGATGAGGATACCGACTGAAGCCAATGGTCTCCTTTGGGAAGGGGTAAGGTTTGAGATTGAAAAGACAAAATGGGGCCAGTTGGCACAGGGCCTTGAATTCCAAAAAGGCATTCTGCTATAGCTTGTAGTAGTATATTCTAGAGTAGACTCTAGAGCAGCTGGTTAGGATGCGCTGTAATTCAATGTGTATCAAGTACCCCGGTTCTTTTTGGAAATGATGTAGAGTGACATCCTATTGGAAGCTGGGATCTGATTCTCACAGCGGCGATATCTAGAAAGATTGTAGAGTTAACCACAGTTTGAGACCCAGGGAGGGAAAACGCCCAGGTTTTTTTGCTTCCAAGTTAACCTCGTGCCCTTTTGTTATTCAAAGAGTGCTTAGTCTTTGAAGATAGATTTGAATAAATTCTTTTCAAGACCTAAATTCTTGTGTTCGCTTCGGCAGCACTTATACTAAATTGGAACGATACAGAGAAGAGAGATTTGCATGGCCCCTCCGTAAGGCTGTCCAGCAAATCCTGTGACGCGTTCCACATTAAAAAAAAAAAAAAGACCTAAATTCTTTTCCCTGAATATGAGGAATGATGTAGATTGACTGGAATAGTGGTTTGGTGAGCAAAGTTAGGATTGTGAGCATTCATCCCCAGTCCAGTTTCCCTAACTAACCTTGTGCGCAAATTTGAAAAAGCACACCGCAGGGACATGTCAGTTATTCTCAGACGGAATAAAAATAATCAGACTTGAAGTGGGTTAGCATCATGGAAATTCCCTAAGTGTACTCTGCCAGGTACCAGGGTAGATGGGAGTAGGGAGCAGGGAGGAGAAAGAATCCCAAAAATATAAGGTGCTGCCCCTCCCTTTATGGTGCTGAGGACAGGGCCACTTAGTGACCGAGTCATTAGTATGAAGGGTAGAGCTGAATCCCCTGTGGCCCGTTAGTTATACTCCTTGTACCACCTAATGATGGCACAGGGACTGGGATGTTGAGTCTGCCCATCTTCTCATCATTGTGATAGAGGCTTCCTTGAGGGTCTCAACCTTCTTGTGGGAATGAGACCTTATTTGACATGAGCCATAGCCTATGGTGTTTTTCTCTGAATGTCTTCATAAGGTAGAGGTTTGTGGAATTATTCCACTGTGTGCTGGGTTGTGCTGGGATGATATGGGCCATGATGTTGATGCCACCCTTTTTCTCCTTTGTCTCAGAGCTTCTTGGTAATGATGTGTGACCATGGAGATAGGAGCCTCGCTCCCGAAGATCGGGTGAGGGCTCTCTCCCAGATGGGTAGCTCAGTGGAGATAAATGAAGACATCCCACCCCGTCGGTACTTCCGCTCTGGAGTCGAGATGATCCGAATGGCATCCATTTACTCCGAGGAAGGCAACATTGAACATGCCTACATTCTCTATAACAAGTATATGACGTAAGACACCTCCAGTTTCTTTTTCCAGTGACTGATGCCTCACTCATCCTGTTTTTGTGCTCATTTATTTGTTCAGAATTGCTAAAACTAGAGAACTTTATGTCATCATTAGCATTAATCATTTCTGCTGGTAGCTCCTACATATTGGCTGTCCTTGACATTCAAAGACATGAGTACTTAAAGTGTTATTATCATGACTCAGTAATTTCATGAGTAAGAGACTAATTCTTTGGCCTGTGCCTACATGGCTCAGCTGTTAGTCAAGAGAGTTGGTGGTTAAACTGTACCTGTTTTGTATTGATGAATGTTTTTCCTCTCTCTATTAATCATAGGATTAATGTTGAGGATTTGCAGAGTCAGAATTCCTCACCTCTATTTATTTTGTAGCAAATTGAGTGACTCAGGAAAAAGTTTTTTTCTTACCTTTTTTTTTTTAACTTATATGATGCAAATCATCAAATAAGTATTGACTACCTACAGTTGTGTGGCTCCCTTTAGTTGCTTAGCATCTTAGGTAGGGTAGGCAGCATAAATAAAAGAAATTCTGTGCAACTAACAAGGAATAACTCCTAAATTCCCAGTCATAATGAAATGATAGGTCATTTAGGAAGGGAATAAAGTTAAAGGGTCTCATATATAATTCCTAGTCTCCTTCTTTGATAATACCAGGGCCTTTGATAATACCAGTGTATTTGTATGGCTCTTACTAGTTCATAGAGTATTTAACCTGCATTATTTCATTTGACCTTCACAGTTCTGTGTGCATTTAGTAGTGTACATTCTCCTCCCATCCTACAAATGAGGAAACAAGCTCAGGGTTTAGGGATATGCTTTGTTCCACAGTTTGGAGAGACAAAACTCAATGTAGGTTCTGTGCCTTTTGTTTTTCCTTTTGGCAGTGTTCTGTTGTTTTGGTTTTTGTTTGTTTGTTTGTTAATCCTCACCTGAGGATGTTTTCTGAAGGGCCTTGTGAGTTCTGTTTCCTGACATAGGAAGTGCTTTGAGGGCAAGGACCATATTCATTCAACAAACATATATTGTGTATACCTACTATATACTTGGCACTGTGCTAGTACCTGGATACTTAGTAGATAAAATGGCCCCTACCCCTATGGGTGTACCTTTTTAGTTATGGGAGAAGACAATAAAGAGGTAAGCAGCCCTGACTGGTTTGGCTCAGTTGATGGAGTGTCGGCCTGCGGACTGAAGGGTCACAGGTTCGATTCCGGTCAAGGGCATGTACTTTGGTTGTGGGCACATCCCCAGTAGGGGGTGTGCAGGAGGCAGCTGGTCGATGTTTCTCTCATTGATGTTTCTAACTCTCTATCACTCTCTCGTCCTCTCTGTAAAAAATCAATAAAAATATATTAAAAAAAAAAGAGGTAAGCAAATAACTATATAGTCACAAGATGAGGAAAATGCTATGAAAGCAACAGAGAGAGTGCTGTGACCGAGAATAAGCAATATCTAATTAAATAGGGTAGTCAGGGTAAAGTCTGTCTGAGAAGATGAGATTTAAACTGAGACTTGAAGGATACAATAGAGCTGGTCATGGTGTTTGGAGGGTAGCAAGAGAGGAAGAAGGATGGCTCCAGGTGAGGTCAGAGAGGTAGGCAGGACCAGATCTTGTAGAACCTTATAGGTTTGTGTTTTATCTTGAGAGCAATAGAAAGCCATTGAAATGTTTTAAGTGAGGTTGTGACCTAATCTTATTTTTTTATTATTTATTATTTTTTTATATTTTAAAAATATAAATTTTGGCTGCTGTGTGGTGAATGGTGGAGTATGAGAGAACACAGGGCGATTAGTCAGGAAACAAAGCCATTCAGGAGTGGGGCTGGTGGCTTGAAGGGGCATGGATTTGGTACACGAGGTAGAGTTCATGGGACTTACTTATAGTTTGAGTACTTATAGGATGGTATGAAGATTGACCTCGGCTTTCTTCCTTTTGTAATTTAGGATGTGGTGGTCTTTTTACTGAAATGGGAAGAATGGTGTTGAAAAGAGTTCAGGTCTGGGTTTTCTTTCCTTTTTTTTAAAATATGTTTTTATTGATTTTAGAGAGAGAGGGAGGGAGAGGGATATATAGAGAGAAACATATCGGCTGCCCCCCACTGGGGATAGAGCCCGCAACTGGGCATGCACCCTGACTGGAAATCTATCCAGTGACCTCTTGGTTCCTGGGTTGACACTCAACCACTGAGTCACAACCATCCAGGCCTGGGCTTTCTTTGACATGTTAAGATGTTAAATTTGAGATGCCTGTGAGATATCCAAGTAGAGATGTCCAGTAGGAAGTTGAATATACCAGTCTAAACTCAGAGAAGTCTAAGTTGGGAATACAAATGCAGGAGTCCTCAGCACACAATGGTTCTGAAGCCATGAGAACCACTGAGACCTCTAGCACAGATGTTGTTAATCTGGGGCCAGGAACCCCACAGGAATTCATATGTAGAACTTGGTGTCCATGAACTTGGTTGGGAAAAACTTTTCTTATTTTTACTAACCTCTAACTGAAATTTAGCATTTCCCTCAATTTTGAATATAGGCCTCAAATGACAGTAGTATCAATAATATAGGCATACCTCGAAGATATTGTGGGTTCAGTTCCAGACCACTGCAATAAAGCAAATCGTGCAATAAAGTGAGTCACATCAATTTTTTTATTTTCCAGTGCATATAAAAGTTCTGTTTATACTATACTCTGGTCTATTAAGTGTGCAATAGCCTTATGCCTAAAAAAACACAGTGTACATACCTTAATTTAAAAATACTTTATTGCTAAAATTGCTAGCCATCATCAGAGCCTTCAGCCAGTTATAATCTTTTTGCTGGTGGAGGGTCTTGCCTCTGTGAAGCACACTAAAATGAGATATGCCTGTATTTGTAATTTTGTCACCAATAGAAATCAAGATATTTTCATATCATACTATAATTTTTACTGATATCTCAAGGTAGCATTTACACTTATTACTACCTCATAATTATAGTACAGTTATTAAATCTGTGACAAGATCCTGTTTTTAATGCAATAATAATACATTAATAAATGCATTAAAAAAGCACATTAGTAAAAAAGCACACATCAGAATTTTTCATATTTTGAAAATGATATTTCAGTAGAATTGGCTTCTTTTGTAATTCTTTGTATTTATTTTTTTTAATTAGTTATATCTTTAAAAAGATTCTGAGGAGGAATCTGTAGGTTTCATCAGATGCCAGAAGGGTCCGTAGCACATAAAAGGATCAAGACTCCTTGATAATGAGACTATAGAATGAGAAAAGGAGCCCAGGACTGAGCCCTGAGGTTGGTTAGTGGAAGGAGGGCCAGCAAGGGAGACTTTGAAGGAAAGTTCGAGAGGCAGGAAGAAAGTCCACGCGAGAGTGGGACCGTGAGTCAAAAGAGGTCAGTGTCTGCAGAGAGGAGCCAGCTGGATCAGATGGGTGAGGATTTGGATTTGGTAACATGATGGTGATTTTGATAAGCAATTTCACTAGCAGGATTAAAGAAATACTTGATTAGAGTGGGTTGAATGGTGAATGGGCAGTAAGAAAGTGAGTATACTGTCATCAGGCTTTTTGTAAAGAACCACATAGTAAATATTTTTGGCTTTGCAGGCCATTTGATCTGTGTCACAACCTCTGTTTTGTAGTGTGAAAACAGCCATAGACAGTACATGAATGAAAGGGTATGGCTGTGTTTCAATGAGACTTTATGTATAAAAACAGATGGTAATCTGGATTTGATCCACTAGCACAGTTTGCCTAGACCTGGCATAGACAACTCTTTGTAGAAGTTTGGATAAGAAGTAAAGTGGAAAAATGAGGAAGTAATCGAAGGGGCATAAGGATTGTATAAAAATGTGGTGTGTGTTTTAAGATGGGAGATTCTAGAGCAGTGGTTCTCAGCCTTGGCTGCACATTAGAATCACCTGGGAATCTTTTTAAAATCCTGATTTCTGGGCCTCATCTTCCAGAAATTCTGTTTCTTTGTTATGGGGTGGGGCCACAACATTAGTAACAAAGAAACAGAATTTCCGGAGGATGAGGCCCAGAAATCAGGATTTTAAAAAGATTCCCAGGTGATTCTAATGTGCAGCCAAGGTTGAGAACCACTGTTCTAGAGCATCTTTTTTGCTATGGAAAAGATCTGACCTATGGAGAATGAGAGGCTGCTGTTACAGAAAAGAGAGCATTTAATTGTAGCAATAAACTACTAAATAGGCAAGTGGGTGGTAAGATTAAGAGGACAGAGATTCTTGCCCGGCCAGCATGGCCCCGTGGTTGAGCGTCGACCTATGAACAAGAAGGTCACAATTCAATTCCCAGTCTGGGCACTTGTCCTGGTTGTGGGCTTGATCCCCAGTGTCGGGCATGCAGGAGGCAGCCGATCAATGATTCTCTCTCATCATTGATGTTTCTATCTCTCTTTCACTCTCCCTTCCTCTCTGAAATCAATACAAAAATATACTAGTATATTTTAAAATGAGTAAAAGGGGTTCTTAAGAAATTGATATTTTCTGACTTGATGTTACTTTGAGTGGCATGAATTCTAGTATTAGTGTTAACAGCGAGACTGATATGGGGAGTCTGTCCCTGTATATGGTTCCCCTTACTAGTATATGATGAACTGGGACCATTTAATATGATGAACTAGGCTTGGAGGAGAGTTGAATGAGAGAGAGGTGGCTTGTAGCAGCTCATGTACTTAAATTTGTTCCATTTGGGGTTTAATTTGGGATTTTGTTGGGTGGGCTTGACCTGAATCAATAAATGTAGCTTTATTTTTCTTACAGATATCATTAAGACCCCAATTCTGATTCTTGAAACATCAGGCCCTAAGAGTAGGAAAAATGTTCTAGCTCTATTCTCATTCTATTTTTCTACTGCATTTTACTTGGTCTGTTTCTGTCAGTAACAATGGCTCATTTTGGCAATTATTACAACTGAGGAGACAGGAGGGAGGGGGCAGGCATTCACGTCACCACTCCTCTGCCACCCCCACTATTGAGAGTCATTGTTCTTGTTCTAGACCTTTTGTGGATCCTTTAATTCGGGAGTTTAAAAGGTATGTTTGTTCTTTTCCTTGGAGCAGTTCAGGCATCTGAGTGATCTCAAGCACATTCCCCGCCTCAGAGGTTTTCCCTGCTGTAGGAATGCTTTGCCTTTTGCAGACCCTGGGGTAGAAGAAAGATCTTCAGCATATTAAAGCAGCACATATTTTCATGATGAGCACAGACAGTAATCCAGGCAGTGGATTCTTTCACAGCTTTTTATGGTCATTGACTAGACCTCATAGAAGGGAGTTACAGAGCAATTCCTGCCTGCTCTCTGAGCCTCCTGAAACACAAACCCACTTTCTGAAAATGGTCTGTCACCTGTCCTGAAAATGGTTACTACTGGAATTGGGGTTTATAAACCAAAGAGGTCTTCATCTCTGATTATGCTCACCTTGCTGATTAACTTTTTAAGATTGGAAGAAATGAAATGAGAGTCCTTAATACATTCATGTTATATAATTTCTGCTTGACTTTTTGAATTAGTTATTTTTATACAAAATTAATATTTGTTCATGGCTAAAACTATTTTTTCAAAACATACAGCAAGGGAAATATTAAAGTGAAAAGTCTCATCTACCAGAGGGAACTACTGTTATATACAAGAAAATGTTTATGCCCGTGCAAGCACATGGGCTCACATGTGTATCCTTGTTTCTTAAAGCATGAATGAAATCATACAATATATTTTGTTCTACATCTTGCTTTCTGAACAGTCCTATCTATCTTTCCATATCAGGACATTCTCATTCATCTCACTTTGCCTCAGGGCTATTTCTTCTGCCAGATCTCTTCATGGCTCACTCTCTTCCAGTTTTTACCTAAATGCCACCTTGCCAGTGATGCCCTTAGCTGGCCAATCTAAAAACCTTAATCCCTATCCCCCTCCCCATTACCCATTTCCCTTCTCTAGCAATGACTTTTCCTTGCACTGATTATCCACTTTTTGTTTTGTTTGTTGTTTGTTCCCCCTGTAATATACACTCTTTGGGGAGGAATTTGTGACTGTGTCGTTCACTGTCAAATCCCTAGCCTTTACAGTAATGCCTGACCCCATAGTCGATGCTCTATAACTATTTGTTGGATCAATGGATGGGTGATTATGTTATTTATCACATGTGGGTACACCATAATTTATTAAATAATCCCGTCGATGGACATTTAGTTTTCTAGTTTTCCCTGCTTTTATGAACAATGCTATATAAAATAGTCTTATACATATACCTTTGTACTATTGTGTAGGGTATATTCCTAGAAGTGGAATTGTGAGTTTAAAGGATAAGCACATTTTGAATTTTTAATAGTTGTATCCCACTCCCCCCCTTCCCTAAGAAAAAAATAGTATCAAATTATAGTCCTGCTAAGAGTGTATAAGGACACTCATTTTCCTGTACCCTTGCCTGCACTGGTTGTAATTAACCGTTAAGACTTTGCCAAGCTGAAAGATGAAATCTTAATTTCAATTTCTTTCATGATAAAGTTGAATACAATTCCATATATTTATTCACCGTTTGTGTTTACTTTTCTCCTTATCTCTTTTCCCTGCATTGTTCTATTAGGTTGTTTTTCTTGTGTTTTTGCCAATGATTCTCTCTTTGTTTTGGTATATATCCTCTTTCTAGGCTGTAACCAGATCTAACCCCAGAGAACAGTATACATCTGGGCCACAGCTCTTCTATGCCTTGAACGTTTCTAGCTGTGGTGCTAATATCTTCATCTCTTCTTCTTGTTCATATCTTTTATTTGTTTATTAATAAAAACAGTCATATGAGCACATAGTAGATGTTAGCTATATGTTAGGCACTGTGCTCAGCTCTTTATTTTTGTTATCTCTTTAAGCATCACAGCAATCCTATCAGGTGGTACTGTTTTTCTCCATTTCTAATACACACACACACACACACACACACACACACACAGAGAGAGAGAGAGAGAGAGAGAGAGAGAGAGGAGAGAGAGAGAGACTGAGGGATGGTGAGATTAGGTAATTTGTCTGAGGTCACAGTAAATGGCCACACCAGGATTGAACCTGGGCAGGATGGCTCCAGAGCCTGTCCTCCAAACCACTAAGCTCTCTTTCCTCTAGTATGGGAAAGGGGTTATGTTGCCCAGTTTTTTGTTTTTTGTTTGTTTAAAATATATTTTTATTGATTTTTTACAGAGGGGAAGGAAGAGGGATAGAGAGTTAGAAACATCCATGAGAGAGAAACATCGATCAGCTGCCTCTTGCACACCCCCTACTGGGGATGTGCCTGCAACCAAGGTACATGCCCTTGACCGGAATTGAACCTGGGACCCTTGAGTCCACAGGCTGATGCTTTATCCACTGAGCCAAACCAGTCAGGGCCCAGTTTTTGTTTTTAAGAGTCCCTTCTGCCCATATGTTCCCATTCAGAAAATGGACAACAGTTGAAACAAGAGAAAGGTTTTCATGTATAGGTCAGAAACTTTTATCCTTACTTATAAACTAGATTCTATTACTCCACTCTTGTCTCATTCACCCTATTTCCCCTGCCCCCTACTTTGATTTATGTATATATATTATGTATAAGTTATGTATATACTTCCTATATTTCTTCAGATTTTTATAAGTGGAATAAATAGATACAGATATACATATATATAATTGTCCCCTTTCTTACAAGGAAGCATACTATATACACTTTTTATTTACCCTTTGATTTTTTTTATTCAGCTCATCCAGAAGTTTAAGTCCATTCTATTTATCAGATCTTTATTGAGTGCCTCTTTATACAAGGCACTGTATTGGTGTTGGAGGAATACACAAAGAGGCATGAGACAGAAATCTCTTGGCCTCGGGGACTTTACAGTCTCTTCTTTCAGGTTGAGAGCATAAGCGAACAGAAAGTGAGGTGTTTATATGACATGGTACATCCTTGGCTGATTTAGCTTCAATACAACGCACATTCAGCCTGCTGAGGTGGTGAACATGAACCTGGGCTTTAGGGTCTCGGTGAGAGAGTTACCGAATTGGAAGTCTCTTGAACATAAGAACTGTGTCTTATTCATCTGACTACCCTTTGAGGACTTTATGATTGAACAAATAAATCTACCTGTTTTAGATTTCAAGGCAGCTGTTTTATATCTTTTTCATGAACCCACAGGGAAGATTTTTAAAGTCATTTTGATTTGAGAATTTATCGCAGCATGAGAGGTCTTGGATTGAAAGGAGGGGGCTCTATAGAGGGTTTGTTTTAATGGTGAGGAGAGTAGGGGTTGTCGTCTTTTCCCCCTACTGAGGGTTCCTCCTCTGTTTTTCTCTTGTCCACGGGCAGAAAATGGAAGACTCAGTTAATCCCAACTATAGCGGAGTATAGCTGTGAGCAAGCTACCCTCAACTTATTTGTTTTGGGTCTTGCCTTGTATTTATTATGACTTAATTCTATTAAAAGATCCCGTTGGCCCCAGCTGGTGTTCTAAGTGGTTAGAGTGTTGGCCTTTGCACTGAAGGGTTGTGGGTTCAATTCTCGGTCAAGGCCGGGTACCTGGATTGCAGGTTTGAACTCCAGCCCTGGTTGGGCATGTACAGGAGGCAGCCAATCCATGTGTCTCTCTCACATAAATGTTTCTCTCTCTCTAAAAAAAATAAATGAAAAAATATCCTTGGGTAAGGAGTAACAAAAAAATGTTTAGAAACACCCCTTTGTTCAGAACCCCTCCAACAGGAACCATGTGGAGGCAGTGTGGTGTAGCAGTTAAAAGAGTAGATTCTAGAGCTGACACTGAAATTCTGAATTCGCCACTTTGGGTTCTGATAAGATACGAGATTTCCATTTTTTTTCAGTGTCTCCAAGTAGACATCCTAAATGTTAGAGGTCTGTGAATTCAGTCCATTTATTTTTCCCACTGAGCTTCACAGCCAAGGACAAGAACTAAAAGAGAAAATGTAGCACTTAGGTTTCTCTGAGCACTTTTCATCAGAGATCATAGTGTATGTCATACATATAACATGAACATATTATATACAGGTATTGTCTAAGCTTCTCAGTGTTTATATGATGCAAGGAATATTCCTTGAAGGAGCATGAATCCCAAAGGAAAACAAGCCAAAGTTAAAGGTCACATGGGGCTACGAGTAGAAATAGAACATGGGTTTTCCTTTAGCTTCCTGCCCTTGGCTGCTAAACTCTTCTCTGAAGAATTATTTGTGACTGAGATATTTTCATTTGGAAGCCTGAATGACTTCCAACAAGAAAAGAATGTCTTTGGCAATGTATTTTTGG